>NC_059484.1:21933796-22120733 GCF_018139145.2 Gymnogyps californianus | reverse complement strand
CGCGAACTCTCCCCCCCAGACAGCCCTCGCTGCCCCACGTGGGGGGCGCCCGGTGCAAAGAGAGCCAGGAGCCTCCAGACACAGGGCGGGGCCACCCACGACAGGGCGGGCGGGGGGGGGGAGCCAGCCACGGACACGGGGCCGGGGGGGGGGGCGGGCGGGGCGGGAGCTAGCCACGGACACGGGGGCCGGGGGGGGGCGGGAGCCATCCACGGACACGGGGGCCGGGGGGGGGTTGGGGGGCGGGAGACACCCACGGACACGGGGGCCGGGGGGGGGTTGGGGGCGGGAACCACCCACGGACACGGGGGCCGGGGGGGGGGGGGTGGGAGCTACCCACGGAACGGGGGCCGGGGGGCGGGAGCCACCCACGTACACAGAGGCCGGGACCGGGTGGGGGGGCGGCAACCACCCTCGGACACAAGGGGTGGGGACCGGCGGGGGCGGGGGCCGGGAGCCACCCGGACACGGGGCCGGGGGGGGCCCGGGAGCCACCCACGGACGCGGGGGCCGGGGTGAATGGGAGACATGCATGGATGGGGAGACAGGCATGGGGATCACCTACACCAGGGATAATCCATAGCAGGTAACTCACCTAGGATAACCTGCAACACATCATCTAGAAGAGTGTAGAGTATCTTTTAGTCAGACAGATACCTGTGCAAATATGTATTTCAACATATTATATAGCATATGTATTTAGACATATACATATTATCTCTATTTACACCTATATCTATTTCCACTTACTATACAGAATATGGGTTTAGACTCTATGTCTTTTGACCGATTAGGTATCTTGACACCTAGGCATCTTTTTAGACATCTCCACTTAGACTTACTAAGTGTTACATAGTGTAGTGTAGCTAGATCTACCTACTCAGACTTTTTCTATTTTAAATTCCTTCATATAGAAAATGTGAAAATTTTTTGGCATTTTAAAGTCCTTTATTTTTTAATTTATATATACATGAGTTACTTTTGGTTTTTAAAACTCTACATATAGCTCTATGTAGAATTTTTTTAATATTCTAAAGTCCTTTAATATAGTATAGGTTTGTATTTTGAAATCCTTTTCTATATATAAAAGAATATTATTTTTCAACATACCTATAAAAATGAGATCTTTGTCTCAATTCAACACCTCACACCCATATTTACAGTTTTTAGTATTTTTTAAACCCCCATCCATGAATTTTCACGCGTTTTGGGGCTGTGACCCCCCATCCACCACTCACCTGCCCCTCTGCCAAGGCAACGCCTCCCCCAGTGACACTGGTGCCCCAAATGACATCTTCACCTCCCCAGACCCCCCCATTCCTCCCCTTTTTATTCACCCCCCCAAAAAGGCACAAAATGAGGGAAACAGCCCCAACCGGCAGCTCCTTACTTTAATAATGCTATTTACATATGTACACGCCTCCCCCCCCCCCAAAGGGGGGCTCTGCTAGGAAAATAAAGGGGGAGTGCTCCCCCAAACAGTTGCAGCTCCCCCAGCCCCTGTCCTGCAGGCTGGCAACTGCCCCACGGGGGGAAGACGGGCCGGGGGGAGTGTGCAGAGGATGGATCCCACATCCCTTGCTCAGGCTCTGCTCTGGGATGTTTCCCCTCCCTTCCCCCGCTGGGAGGGGCTCCCCAGGGCAACAAACGTCCCCGCTCCCTCTCGGCCCCGGACTCTCCCCCAAGACAGCCCTTGCTGCGCACCTGCGGGGCAACTGCTGCAGACAGAGCCCGGAGCCTCCAGGCACAGGGCCAGCCATGCAGGGACACGGGCGGGAGGGGCGGGAGCCGCCCACGGACACGGGGGCCGGGGGGGGAGCCACCCACGGACACGGGGCCGGGGGGGGGGCGGGGCGGGAGCCACCCACGGACACGGGGGCCGGGGGGGGGGGGGGGGGAGCCACCCACGGACACGGGGGCCGGGGGGGGGGGGGGGGGCGGGAGCCACCCACGGACACGGGGCCGGGGGGGGGGCGGGAGCCACCCACGGACACGGGGGCCGGGGGGGGGGGGGGGCGGGAGCCACCCACGGACACGGGGGCCGGGCGGGGGGGGGGGGGCGGGAGCCACCCACGGACACGGGGGCCGGGCGGGGGGGGGGGGGGCGGGAGCCTACCCACGGACACGGGGGCACTGGGGCGGGGAGCCACCCACGGACACGGGGCGGGCGGGGGGGGGCGGGACCACCCCACGGACACGGGGGGCCGGGCGGGGAGGGGGGCGGGGGCGGAGCTTCACCCACGGACACGGGGGCCGGCTTGGATGCGTCGGGGGCGGGAGGGCGGAGCACCCACGGACACGGGGGCCGGGCGGGAGGGGGGGCGGGGAGCCACCCACACGGACCGGGCGGGGGGGGGCGGGGGGGAGAGCCACCCACGGACACGGGGGCCGGGCGGGGGGGGCGGGGGCGAGAGCCACCCACGGACACGGGGGCCGGGCGGGGAGGGGGGGGCGGCGGGCGAGAGCCACCCACGGACAACTAGGGGCCGGCGGGGGGGGCGGGGGGCGGAGCCACCCACGGACACGGGGCCGGGGGGGGGGGGGGGGGCCACCCACGGACACGGGGCCGGGCGGGGGGGGGCGGGCGAGAGCCACCCACGGACACGGGGCCGGGGGGGGGGGGCGGGGGGCGGGAGCCACCCCGGACACGGGGGCGGGCGGGGGGGGGGCGGGGGCGAGAGCCACCCACGGACACGGGGGCCGGGCGGGGGGGGGGGGGCGGGGGGCGAGAAGCCACCCACGGACACGGGGGCCGGGGGGGGGGGGGGGCGGGGGGCGAGAGCCCACCCACAGGACACTGGGGACGGGGGGAGGGGGCGGGAGCCACCCACGACACGGGGCCGGGGGGGGGGCGGGGGGCGAGAGCCACCCACGGACACGGGGCCGGGGGGAGGGAGGCGGGGGCGAGAGCCACCCACGGACACGGGGGCCGGGGGAGGGAGGGCGGGAAGCACCACGACACGGTGGCCGGGGGGGGGGAGGGGAGGGGAGGGGGGGGGCGGGCGCCACCCACGGACCCGGGGGCCCGGGGACATGCTTTGGGGAGTGGTCCCCCCAAACAGTTGCAGCTCCCTCAGCCCCTCTCTTGTAGGCTGGCAACTGCTGCGCCGGGGAGGCGGGGGGGGGCAGTGTGCCAGAGGACGGTGCCACATCCCTTGCTCAGGCTCTGCTCTGGGATGTTTCCCCCTCCGTTCCCACGCTGGGAGGGGCTCCCCAGGGCAACAAACGTCCCCGATCCCTCTCGGCCCCGCACTCTCCCCCCCACACGGCCCTTGCTGCCGCACCTGCGGGGCAACTAGCTGCAGAGAGAGCCCAGAGCCTCCAGACATAGGGCTGGCCCCTTACGGTGAGTATTCTTAGCCACGGGCAGGCAAAGCTGGGCTGGGGGGATCTGCTGAGCATCACAAGACACTTACACCACCGCATCTGAAAAACAAAAATCCCAAACTATAGTTCAGCATATTAAAATAACACGTCTTGCTTGCCTCCTCAACAAAATTGGAAGTGAAGCATAAAACTTTAAAGAGTGAAATAAAAAATAAAGAATAAATCTCAGTAATTCACTTTATACTAAAAAGTGTGCATATGTTTATATACATCCAATAAAGATACCTATACTATAAAAGTATTTGATTTTCCTTTTGCATTAGTTTAACTTGCATAGCTGTGAATTGATACCATTAAATTACCTGTCTCCAACATACACAGCTATAAGTTGACTAGGGTTTTTTTTGTGTTACATAGTTAGGATGGACATCTGGCCAGCTGCACTGCCCAAGAGAGATGCTACCGAAATGCCAGGGAAATGCACCATTGAAAGCCAGACAGAAATAAAGGACTTCAGAGCACTCCGTCAAAAGATCAGGGAAAAAAAACCCGTAACATTCAGTTGCCCGTCTTTTTCAAGATTTTAGACAAAATACCTAACCGCTTAAGTACACCTAAATTACATGCTACAGCTGTTGGCAGTTACAGTTTAAACAATGCAAGTCAATTTGCAAGTTATACAATTTAACTTTTTTTTAAAGTTTCATTTCTTACAGAAAAACCAGTGAGCTAGAAGTAAAACCATATAGGGGATCTTCTGAAAAAGAAAAAAAAATCCAGTCTCCAGTGCTGCAATACATAAGGCTATGAAAAAGGATTGGCAGATTTGCTAATGCTCTTGGCTGTACTGAAGCATGCAGAGGAACATGTTTTTATGATATCTCAACTGTTACAACTGAGAACCCAAAGACCAGCAATGCCATCGACTTTTGGAAGACTTGTTGTGCTTGGGTCTTTGGAAGGAAGTAAATTTTTTTTTTTTTTTTTTTTTTTTTTTAGAGAGTGAAAAGTCTTGCTGCTGGTGACTTCTACTGCAATTACATCACCTCTGAAGAGCCACTCTGATGGGAAGTTCAATAAAATGCAACTTCTTTGAACGAGAAAGATTTCCGCTTTGGACAATTTCTTTCCAACTGAAGTCAAAATTACACACTGTAGGGCAGTGGTCTCCAGTCCCTCAACTTAGCTGTCAGACGGCAGGGGTCTGAATCCATCCTCAGCAAAAAACACATCAGTGAACCAGGATATTCCTGCAGTTGCCAGGTTCCTCTTCATCATCTGGAAAAATACCAGTGCCAGCAGTAAGCATGGCACCGGTCGACACAGACCTCTTCCACAACGCCCTCCTCCTCAAAAGCAACGTGGCCTTCTGCTCACCTGCTCTGCAGGAATTCCAGCGTCGGACGCTGCGGCCGTCATCGCTCGTGGCACCTAAGATACCAAAAGACAAAAAGCTACCGTTGTGCTTGTGAGAAATCACCAGCCCCATGCTCCTCCTCTCTACCTCCCCAGCTCACCTCAAAGGCTCATCCAGTTCCAAAGGCTGCCTGTATGGCGCCTGCGAGACCAAAGAGAAACGCTTAACCAGTTGCCATATAATACTTTGCTATTAGACACCGACCCGGCCAACAACCGCCTCACCTTCTCGGACCGCTCCTCAGCACGCAGCTTCGCCCCTCTGAGCCTCTTGCAGCATCTGAAAAAAACCAAAGCAAAAGATACATGCTGAGTATCCTGGTTTCGGCTGGGACAGAGTTAACTCTCTTAATAGCTGGTACAGTGTGTGTTTTGGATTTAGTGTGACAATACTGTTGATAACACCCTGATGTTTTAGTTGTTGCTAAGTAGCACTTATCTTAAGCCAAGGACTTTTCAGTTTCCCATGCTCTGCCAGCAAGCCGGTGTGCAAGAAGCTGGGAGGGAGCACAGCTGGGGCAGCTGACCTGAACTAGCCAAAGGGGTGTTCCATAGCATGGAACGTCACACCCAGTACATAAACAGGGGGGAGCTGGCCGGGAGGCGCGGATCGCGGCTCTGGCATCGGTCAGCGGGTGGTGAGCAATTGCATTGTGCATCACTGGGTTTTCCTTCCCCCCCCCCCTCCTTTTTTTGTTCTATTCCTTTTCATTATTATTATTATTGTTGTTAGTATTATATTTTACTTTAGTTATTAAGCTGTTCTTATCCCAACGCACGAGTTCTGCCTTCTTTCCCTCCCATCCCACCAGGAGCAAGTGGTGGGGGGACGACAGGGAGTGAGGGAGCGGCTGTGTGGTCCTTGGCTGCTGACTGGGGTTAAACCACGACACTGAGATATTGCCCCAAAACCACGGCCTGTCCGCACTGATTCCCATCTCCCGCTCCTTTACCTCGGCCGCTCGCCCGCACTGCCTCTGCTGTTTACAGGTTGCCAAGTTGAGGCTCGGGTACCACCTGTAAAACACAAACAACAAGGCATGCTTCTAACTTCACCAACACTACAACACCTAAAAAATAACTGCTCCTTCACCCCACCAGACATGGCTCACCTTGCCCGAATCAGCTCTGGTGCCAATATCCCGCTTTGCACCTTCAAAATAAAAAAAAAGTAACCCAAAACCTAGAAGCTAGTCATAAGCCACTAGTCGCATCTTCCCTCCAACACCACTCACCGCCTCACCTTCTTACAGCGCTCCGCTCGCCTCTCCTCTGTTGCCCTTTGGCACACAGCTCGTCCCGCTGCATCTGCAAAAACAATATCGAACACGTCACCCGGATGCTGACCAACAGCTTAACAATTCCAGCGGTCTCGTTTCCATTTAGGAATACCATCTAGATTCAACAACAGCCTGCCATTAAAAAACACAAAAGTAGTTCGCATTATGCCGATAAGCGGAGGCACACAAGACCCTCGGTATAGCTACCGATGTGCTCGCCTAACACAAAAACAACCATGGGAACATCAAGACCTGAATAACATACGGTATAGCACACAGAAAACAAGCGACCCAAACTACCTCCTTACCTACAAAGCCCCTAAGGGAATTACAGTGGCAGTTGGCCAATGGAAAAACCACGACGGCGTGACACGGTGACGCAAAGATCTAAAATGGACACCTTACGACTACAGAAACTGGTGCTAAAAACAATAGATAAACAAGAACAAGAGAACATAACTGCCATGACTGACGCTAGAGCAAACCTCAGTGGACACTTCAGGAAAAAGGCAAAACTGGAATAACAGAAAAAGCTTGCGTGCCCGAGACTGCGATAAAAGATGACCCCTGGCTGCAGACTGTTACGAGCACAAATAATACACATCCTCTTCTCCAAAACATTCCAGGGAAGACAATGACACAAACCTGCACTGGAAAGAAGTGCCTAGTCAGGGACTCTAAGTAACAAGGACTGTGACATCCGGATGGACGCACAAATTAAGTCAGGGAATGAAGTAAGTAAAAGGCACAGAGAAGCAGAGACCTCAGAGTTCTGGGGGGTATATTTTTATGTACCTAATGCTTTACAAGACGAGACTCATCTGACATTCAGCCCTGCATATTGAGATGCAGAGGCCTGGATGGTTTACACCGCATCTCCTGTGACCTTGTCGTACCTCCCGTCAGCTGCGGGGAAACTAAAACAGAACAGACCTCATCGACGTCCAAATCCAACTGCAAAACCAACCTGAGAAAGGCTGACGAACCCTCCTTCCTTTCCCAGCCATCCCCCAGTCTCAAAACTTTACAAACCCCTTCTCACCTCCTGAACTGTCCGGGAAGGAACCCCACTGCTTCCTGACAGCTCCTGCCCTGTATTTGCACCCCTGAACCCCCCGCATTGGCCGCTCCTCAGGAGCTGTTCTTGTGAGCCACACCCTGCATTCTGCAGCCACTTCCTATCTTACACCTTCCCACAGACTCTGGGCTCTGCTACAGGCCCACAACATAAGTAAACTCCTGATGCTTAGAATCTACAAGGGGCCTGCCACAAGCTGCAAAGGTTCTAGGGACAACACGCTTCTCTGTGGGCGACTGGGAAAGGTGATGAGCCATCCCGTACCCTGAAAGACACTATGCCTTACGTCCCTGTCGCTTTCTTGAAAAATGCCAAAGTTTCATATACAGATGCATACAAGATGCGGACAAGATGCTCACCCTAACCACTGCTAGATAATCTCACCATCAGCCCTGTTAAGAGAGATGATATCAGCAACTAACACAGTATACAGCAAAAAGACCCAGACACCTCTACTTCTCTAAATGCCAACACACATCTACCCAAACAGCTTAGACAACTCAAAACCTGCCACCAACTGAAGAAACAGCAGAGCACCAGCACCACTAGAAACCCCAGAACAGAATGAGCTCCTGGAGCAGAGGCTGTGGCTCATATACCCTGGGCCCCACCCAGCACCCTTCCCACAATCCCCTGGGAAAGGGGAAGGGCCAACCACCAGACAACATGGAGGCGGCCAGAGGAGCAGCAGGGAGGTTTCTCATCTGCCTTCAGTTTATGGTGTGCAATGTGCTGAGCAGAGAAAGCGACCCTTACTGGAAATGATGATGTCTGCTCTTTTGCTACAACTGCATCTACACTGCATCAGCAATGTGACTGGGTAGGGAATTAGACTTAATTTTTCTGGAGCGTAGATAGATGTCCTGCTAAGCTATGTAAGAAAGTAGTTTGTTAACTGTAATAACAATATTGTTATCAAAAATGATGTGCTTTAGTTTCCTATAAAAAAACCCAAAATGCTATGGGATTACACTTTGTTTCTAGCAAGACCCCACATACTACCTAAATTCTACCAGAACTGCCTTCTGGATAGGACCGAATGACAAAGCAGAATTAGATCACGTAAGAATCCCTTCTCAACAATATCTCCGGTTGCAAAGTAAATTTTTTACCGTAAATCGCCGACGGTTCAGAGTCACCTCGGCGGTCTCTCTGACCGACTGCCTTAACGGAACTAGATAAGTCCTAAAGAACAGAAAACACCAAAAAAACATGGAAATACAAGAAAGTATCAGACACTGTATGAAGCAGCCTAATTAACACCTAAGTAGCTAGAACAAAAACAAATTGCAAAACAGAACAAAAACCACCACGGGAGATGTGTTGATAAAAATAGATGAAGGCCATTGCCTTCTCTGAAAAACCTCAAGAGGAGATCTGAGCTGACGATAGACATCTTTGGGGTACCAGCTACCAAATAGAAACCTACTATAAGGCAGAAAACAAAAAGACTGCTCCGGAGCACAAAGATGGCTTTGGAAAAGGTTCTGACAGAACAAGAGGCATCGTCACAGGCATTAGAGAGATCCCGAAGGGGCCAGAGAGACCAAAGAAGTCTCAGGGATGCAATGAGCCCAAAAGGGAATTGAACAAAGTACAGGTGTCCTCAGGGGACCGGGGACCAAATGGAGGCGCACCAAAGAGATGAGAGGACAGAAAGACCGACCGGGGTAACAGATGCAGACTCAGGAAGGGTTCTGAGGGGAAGAGAGGGGTGCAAAGTGCCTTCCCGAGCTAAAATGGGCTCTAGGGCATCGGGGATCTCTCGCGAGAGCTCGGCAAAGGGAGCGGAGGAGTCCCAAGGGGGCCTGAGAGACCAAAGAAGCCTCAGAGGTAACAATGAGGAACTCTGAAGGGGATTTCAACAAAGTACAGATGTTGTCAGGGGGCCGGGGGCTGAACAAAGGCATCCTAAATGGCAAAGAGTAAGATAAGAGCACAAAAAAAATAAAATCGAAAAGGAGCTAAAGCACTGCTAGAGTGCTGTGGAGTACAAGAAAGGACTCAGATGACATTGTTATAGAGAGTAGAGGAATTAGGAGGGGCAGGGTAAGAAAAGAAGGCTTGGAGACACAGCGAGGGCCTTGGAGTCTCAGGAGGGTGTCTAGGCAAACTACAGATGACTGAGTGGGAGAGGAACCGAACGGAGACACCCCCGATGGCAAAGAGAAAGACAAAGGAGCGCTGCGTAACAAAGAAAGAAGGGACGCTTTCATGGAACAGGAGAGATAGAAGGGGAGATAAAGTGCTCCAAGGTGCTGTGGAGATCGAGGAAGGTCTCAGGAGGCACCGTGACTGTGAGGAGAGGGGTGTTGAGGGGGGCTGACGGACAAAAGAAGGCTTAGGGACGACAAGAAGGAACTCGGGTGATCATCCGAGCAGAGTACAGAGGGTCTCGGGTGGCCGGGGACTGAACACAGGAATCCTAGACAGCGTAGAGGAACAAATGAGTGTTCTGTGGCTCAAAGATGGCCCCACCTGAAGTGCTACAAGGTGGATGTGCAGCACGAGGAAGGTCTCGGGAGGCATCGTGACTGGGAGAAGAAATGTCCCGAGGGAGCCAGAGAGACAGAAAAAAGGATTGGAGACCCAACGATTAAATCCAGAGGGGATCTGAACCGAGTAACCGTGTCATCGGAGGGCCAGGGAACAGATAGAGGCACGGCTAGAGGGAAGAAAGAACAGAATGACTGGGCTGGGTCACAGATATGGACCCAGGAAGTCCTCTGAGGGAACGAGAGGGATGTGAGGTCTGCTGCAAAGCTAAAAGTGTGCTAAGGGCAACCTCGAAGGCATCGATAGGCATCGTGACACCATTAGAGGGGTCCCGATTGGGCCAAAGACACCAAAGGCGGCTCAGGGACACAAGGAAGAAGTCCGGAGGGGATTTGAACAGAGTACAGGTGTCGTCAGGAGGCCGGGGACCAAATGGAGGCACCCTAGATGGCAGAGGGGATGCTAAGAGCGCTCTGAGGCACAAACCAACCCGAGGACAGGTTTCTGAGGGACCACGAGAGGATCAAAGTCCGCTACAGAGCTCAGACAGGGCTGTGGTACACAAAGAAGGCGTCTGTGGAGGCACGGTGGCTGGGAGCAGAGGGGGCATGAAAGGCTCGGAGGGATAAGAGAGATCGAAAGGGAGGCAGAGTGCTACCAAAGTGCTGTGGAGCGCAAGGAAGGTCTTGGGAGGCATCCTAGCTGGCATAGAGAAGAAAAAGAATGCGCTTATTTGGGAACGGAGATCTTGGGAGAGGTGCGATTGCAACAAAACGAGTCCAAAGGGGGCTCACGGAGCTAAAAGTGTGCTGCAGGGAACATCTAAGACCTCGGGAGGCATCGTGACAGTAGCAGAGGGGTTCTGAGAGGGACAGACAGAAGAAGGCTCGAGGACATGATGAAGAAGTCCAGAGGGGATTTGAACAGACTACCGATGTCCTCAGGGGACCAGGGACTGCACAGAGGTAGCCTCGCTAGCATAGAGGACAACAAGAGCGTCCCGGAGATGAAAGGTGGCATCAGGAAAGGTTCTCAGGGAGGGAGAAGGGCTCAAAGTGCGCTACAGAGCCAGGAGAGGGCTGTGGGGCACGAAGATGGCCTCGGGAGGCACGATGATGGCAGCAGAGGGGTGCTGAGAGTGAAAGAGAGAGAGAAGGCGGCTGTGGGACACAATGCAAAACTGAAGAAGGTGTCCCAGCAATGTACAGATGTCCTCAGGGGACGAGCGACTGAATCGAGGCATCCTAGATGGCAGTGAACAAGGCAAGAGAGCTCTGGGGCACAGAGCAAGCCTGAGGAAGGGTTCTGGTTGAATAAGAGAGATACAAAGAGGGCAGCAGAGCTCCAAGGGTGCCATGGGGCACGAGGACAGTCTCGGGAGGTATCGTGATGGGAACGAGAGGGCCCCAGGGGGACAGAGACCAACAAAGTATTGCTGACACAGTGAGGTGCTTGGAAGGGGATCTGAACAGAGTACAGATGTCCTCAGGGGACCAGGGACCGAATGGAGGCATCTGACATGGCGGAGGGGAAGGCAAGAGTGCTCTGGGGCACAATGAAAGCCCCAGAAAGAGTTGTGTCTGAATAAGAAAGATACAAAGCCTACTGCAGAACTAAAGGATGGTCGTGGAACGCAAGGACGCTCACAGGAAGCATCGTGACGGAAATAGAGGGGTGCTGAGGTGGCCGGAGAGACAGATGGTGGCTCGAGGACACAAAGGTACTCCGGAGAGGATTTGAACAGAGCACAGATGTCATGAGGGAGTCGCTGACCGATTGGAGGCAAGCGAGATGGAGGAGAGGACAAAAAGACTGCTGTGAGGAAGAGGTTCTGACAGACCGAGAGGGGTACAAATTATGCTCCAGAGATAAAAGCGTGCCGAGGAGACCCTCTAAAGCCTCGGGATGAACTGAGAGAAAAGAAAAAAGCAACTGGGTACAGGACAGACTGGAATGGATTAAAAAATAAAGACAGCAGACTGGGTAAAAATAGATGAGGAAAGAAAATGTAAAAGCGACAGGGTACAGGACAGACAGGAAAATTAAAAAACACGGAGAGACATCTTGGTAAAAGTGGACATAGAACAAAAATTTTAAAAGCGACAGGATACAGGAAACAGGAAAAAATTAATAAATAGGGACAGAAAACTAGATAAGAGTACACCTAGAAACAAAATTTCAAAATGAAAAGAATGATGAGAGTAAACAAAATGGAAAATAGAGACAGTTAACTAGATAAAAGTAGACATAGGAAAGAAAATTTAAAAAGCAATGTGGTTCATGACAGACAGGAAAGAATTAAAAAATAGAAACAGTAAGTGGATAAAAGTAGACAGAAATAACATTTTAAGAGCAACAGGATTAAGGAAGTAAAGGAAAAAATTAAAAAATAGGGACAGCAAACTAAAATGGAGACACATGTCATGGTTTAACCCCAGCCAGTAACTAAGCACCACGCAGCCGCTCCCTCGCTCCCCCCACTCCCAGTGGGATGGGGAGGAGAATCGGGGAAAAAAGGTAAAACTCGTGGGTTGAGATAAGAACAGTTTAATAACTAAAGTAAAATATAATACTAACAATAATAATAATTGTAATGAAAAGGAATATAACCAAAAAAAGGGAGAGAAGAAAAAAACAACCAACCAAAAAAACCAGTGATGCACAATGCAATTGCTCACCACCTGCTGACCGATGCCCCAGCAGCGATCCGCCCCTCCCGGCCAACTCCCCCGCCTTTTATATACTGGGCACGACGTTCTATGGTATGGAATACCCCTTTGGCTAGTTCGGGTCAGCTGCCCCGGCTATGCTCCCTCCCCAGCTTCTTGCACACCTGCTTGCTGGCAGAGCATGGGAAACTGAAAAGTCCTTGGCTTAAGATAAGCGCTACTTAGCAACAACTAAAACATCAGCGTGTTATCAACAGTATTCTCACACTAAATCCAAAACACACACTGTACCAGCTACTAAGAAGAGAGTTAACTCTGTCCCAGCCGAAACCAGGACAACATCACATATCATACATCCTCTTTTCGTTACATACATGTCACACTAATCCCTCCTATTTACTGCATTTAGATATTGCTAATGTTGCAGAGCTATACTACGCATGCGCAGGGTTCCCGAGTGGCCGTCTGTGGTCGTTTGGGGAGGTGCCCCCTACTCATTCCGAGACAAAGTTCACATTAAGTTGTTATTTTCGTCAAGTAAGCATTCTATCCCTCATTGACTGAGCATGTCCTTGTGGTTGTTACTTTAAGATAAGTTCTTGTTAAAAAACGCTCTATCCGTACCTGCAAACGCTTCATGTAACTTCTAGCAGTTACAAGATAAAGACAACTACAGGATAATGACTACTAAGGCTTATTTACGTAAAGAAATGTTTCACATACCATCTAGCAGTTACAAGAGAATGACAACTACTAAGGTCTATTTACATACGATTAAAACAGGTGGTATCATCACCACCCTAACATGTCTCTCTCTGCCTCTGCCCCTTCCTCCACCGCAGTGCCACCTGCCCAACCCTCACCCGCTCAGCAGCGCGCAGTGCACACCTCGATGCTCCTCATCCGGAAGGCTTCCTCAATACGTGGTGGCTCACGCATGTAGCTGACGGGGGCACTGAGCTCCCAGCACCACATGCTGGTGGTCTGCTCTGTTAGGGACAGCTCGGAGGATCCTTCCTCACTGCAGGGACTGGCCATTCCTGGGACAGAGGGACATGGAGGAGTGGGGCAGAGAGCCAGAAAACAGGGTGCTGCGAACAAGAGAGGGACAAGGAGCAGGACAACAGCATAGAGAGAGGAGAGCAGAGAGATGGAGCAAAAAAAACAGGGACAGAGAGATGGAGGGATAAATAAGAGAGGCAGGGGGCAGGGGAGAGAGGTGGAAGGGACCAGCAGGACAAGAAGACAGAGACAAGACAAGGGATGGGGAACACTTCTGAAGTGATAGGGGAAAAGAAACATAGGCAAGAAATAAAAAATAGAAACGGGGAGCTGGATAGAGTTGGAAAGAAAGTTTCAAAAAGCAACAGGATACAAGAACCATATCAAGAATTAAAAAATACGTACACGGAGCTGCATAGAGGGAGATGTAGGAAGGAAATTTGAAAAGCGATGGGGTGCAAGAAATTAAAATTCGGTCAGGGAGACAGAGAGAGGGAAAAGTAGCAAGAAAATTTTAAAAGTGACTAGGTTCAAGAAACATATGCAAGAATTTAAAAAACAGGGATGGAGAAGTAGAAAGAAAGCTTCAGAATTGATGGTGTTAAAGAAACATAGGCAAGAATTGAAAAACAAGGACAGGGAGCTCGATAGAAGGAGACTGTAGTGGGTTGACCTTGGCTGGCTGCCGGGTGCCCACCAAGCTGCTCTATCACTCCCCCTCTTCAACAAGACAGGGAAAGAAAATACAATGAAAAAGCTTGTGGGTCAAGATAAGGACAAAGAGATCGCTCCCCAATTACTGTCACAGGCAAAACAGACTGGACTTGGGGAAATCAATATAATTTATTGTCAGTCAAAATCAGAGTAAGATCATGAGAAAAAGAACAAATCTAAAAAACACCTTCCCCCCACCCCTCTCTTTTTTCCTGGGCTCATCTTCACTCCTCACTTCTCTACCTCCTCCCCCAAAGCAGTGCAGGGGGACAGGGAGCAGGGGTTGCGGTCAGTTCATCACATGTTGTCCCTGCTGCTCCTTCCTCCTCATGTTCTTCTTCTGCTCTAGCGTGGGGTCCTTCCCACGGGGCCACAGGTCCTGCCAGCAAGCCTCCTCCAGCATGGGCTCCTCTCCACAGCTGCTGACAGGAGCCTGTTCCAGTGTGCGCTCTCCACAGGGTCACAGGTTCCTGCAGGCACATCCACCTGTTCTGGCGTGGGGTCCTCCACGGGCTGCGGGTGCATGTCTGCTCCACCATGGACCTCCACGGGCTGCAAGGAGACAGCCTGCCTCACCATGGCCTTCACCACAGGCTGCAGGGGAATCTCTGCTCTGGTGCCTGGAGCACCTCCTCCCCCTCCTCCTTCCCTGACCTTGGTGTCTGCAGGGCTGTTTCACACTCGCATTTTCTCTGTCACAGCTTCAGCGCAGCATTTTTTAGCCCTTCTTAAATATGTCATCACAGAGGTGCTACCAGTGTTGCTGACGGGCTCAGCTTTGAGCAGCAGCAGATCTGTCTTGGAGCGGGCTGGAACTGGCTATGCCCAGCACAGGGGCAACTCCTGGTGTCTTCTCACAGAAGCCACCCCTGCAGCCCCTGCCTCCACCCCCAGCTAACAAAACCTTGCCACATAAATCCAATAGGACAGCAATCAGCTGCAGGGCAGGTGGGGGGATTGAAAGATAGGGAAAGGGAGCCACAGAGAGAGAGGCAGAGGCGGAGGCAAAACCATAGCGATGGGCTACAGGCCAGAGAAGGAGGAAAGGAGAGGGAACCAGAGAGAGAGAGATGGAGAAAAACAAAGAATAGCGATCGGCCGCAGAGCAGAGAGGGAGGAATTAAAAAAAAAGGACAGTGGGGTGGACAGAGAGAGACTGAGAAATACCAAAACCCTCAATGAGCTAAAGGGGGGAGGACTTAAAGGACACGGAGCGAGATAGAGAATGGTAAAGAGAAAAATGGGTTATGAGACAGAGGAGGCAGAAAGGGGGGGGCGGTCCCGCGAACCCCACCCGGGGCGGGGCCAGAGGGGGCGGGGGGCGGTCCCGCGAACCCCACCCGGGGGCGGGGCCAGAGGGGGGCGGGGGGCGGTCCCGCGAACCCCACCCGGGGGCGGGGCCAGAGGGGGGCGGGGGGCGGTCCCGCGAACCCCACCCGGGGCGGGGCCAGAGGGGGGCGGGGGGCGGTCCCGCGAACCCCACCCGGGGGCGGGGCCAGAGGGGGGCGGGGGGCGGTCCCGCGAACCCCACCCGGGGCGGGTCGACGCGGGAAAAACTCGCGTGGGGAAAAACTCGCGTGGGGAAAAACTCGCGTGGGGGAAAAACTCGCGTGGGGAAAAACTCGCGTGGGGAAAAACTCGCGTGGGGAAAAACTCGCGTGGGAAAAATGGGGAAAAACTCGCGTGGGGAAAAACTCGCGTGGGGAAAAACTCGCGTGGGGAAAAACTCGCGTGGGGAAAAACTCGCGTCGCGTGGGGAAAAACTCGCGTGGGGAAAAACTCGCGTGGGGAAAAACTCGCGTGGGGAAAAACTCGCGTGGGGAAAAACTCGCGTGGGGAAAAACTCGCGTGGGGAAAAAACTCGCGTGGGGAAAAACTCGCGTGGGGAAAAACTCGCGTGGGGAAAAACTCGCGTGGGGAAAAACTCGCGTGGGGAAAAAAAAACTCGCGTGGGGAAAAACTCGCGTGGGGAAAAAACTCGCGTGGGGAAAAACTCGCGTGGGGAAAAACTCGCGTGGGGAAAAACTCGCGTGGGGAAAAACTCGCGTGGGGAAAAACTCGCGTGGGGAAAAACTCGCGTGGGGAAAAACTCGCGTGGGGAAAAACTCGCGTGGGGAAAAACTCGCGTGGGGAAAAACTCGCGTGGGGAAAAACTCGCGTGGGGAAAAACGATGGCCCACAGGGCACAGAGGGAGGAATTAAAAAGGGGGACAGTGAGGTGGACAGAGAGAGACTGAGGTTTCTGTTTGTTTTTAAATTGATGAGCTAAAGGGGAGAGACAGAGGAATTAAAGAATAGGGACAGGGAGCCAGACAGAGAGAGAACAATAAAGACAAAAATGGGCTATGGGACAGAGAGGGAAGACATTAAAACATTGGGACAGGGACCTGGAACAAGAGAATATAAGCAAGAAAAAGCATATCTAGAATACAGGGCAGAGAGAGAGGAATTTAGAAATAGGGACATGGAGCCAGACAGAGAGAACTGGGGGGGCGGGAATTGTGAAGGGCTAAAGGGCAGATGGGGGAGGAATTAAAAAGAATTGGGATAGGAAGACAGACAGATAGATGGAGAAAGACAAAAATAGCAATGGGCTGCAGGACAGAGACAGAGGATGAAAAAAAGAGGGACAGGGAACACGACAGAAGCACATAGAGAGAAAAAGAACGTGGAGAGATAGAACCACAGAGAAAGAGGAGGACTCGGGAGAATGAGAGAGGGAGAGGTACAGGGAAGTGAAAAAAATGACAGCAGTGAGAGAAATAGAAGGGAGGGGACCGGGATGCAGAAGGGCGACAGCTGTCTGGGATGCAGACAGCAAAAATAACATAGGCAACAGGACAAAGGGATTGACAGAGAAGTAAGGGACAGGCAGCAGGACAGAGGAACAGAAGGAAAAAATACCGATGAGCAACAGGACAAAGGGACACAGAGAAAAAGAAGGAGGGAGAGAGAGAGAAAGATGGGGCTAGAGCACGGGACTTGGAGACAAAAAGCAGGACAAGGAACAGGACAGAGGGACTGGGGGTGGGGTGGGAGAACCAGATGCAGATTAAGACAAAGAGATGGAGAAAGAAAACAAAACAATGATGGGCTGCTGGACAGAGATGGAGCAAGAAAAAGTAGGGCCAGAGTAGGGAAGAGAGAAAGGAAAAAAGGGACAGCTGGCTAAACAGGGGGATATAACTAGAAACAATGAGACAGGCAGCAGGACAGAGGGATAAAGGCAGAATAACCAGGGAGAGGAAGCAGGACAGATGGACAGTAGGAGGAAAAAAAGGCCAGGGAGCAGGACTGAGAGATGGAGAAAGAAGCGTTAGGGGCAGAGGGATAGAGAGTGCAAAATACAGGCTAGAGGAAGGACAGAGGGACAGAGAGAGAACGAGAGGGACAGAACGCGGACAGAGAGCAGGAGAAAGAAAAACCAGTGACAAGCAGCAGGCCAGAAGCCAGGGGAAGGAAGGACAGGAGGAAGGAGAGAGGGATACAGAAAGCAAGTGAGGGACAGGGAGGAAGAAAATGGGATACAGAGAAAAAGAGAGGGATGGGGAGCAAGCAAGAGCAACAGGGAGAATGACAGGGAGATGGAGCCAGAGAAAAAACAGGGACTGAAAGCAGGACAGAGAAATGGAAAAGGAAAATTAGGGATGGGTACAAGCACAGAGAGGAAAAGAATGCCAGGGAACACGCCAGAGAAAAAAAAAAAGACAGGTGCAGCTCAGGACAAAGAGATGGAAAAGGAAAAAACAGTGATGGGCTGCAGGACAGAGACGAAGGATGACAAGAAGGAAGGAGAGAGAACAGGACAAAAACACAGGCAGAAAAAGAAAAGGGAGCGGTAGAACTAGAGAGAGAAAGGGAGAGAGGAAGACGGAGCAGGACAGAAGAATAGAGAGAAGATGAGAGGTACAGGGAAGCAAAGAAAATCACAGCAGCGTGGGAAAGAGAGGGGGCCAGGGGAGGGACAGGGAGGGACCGGGACACAGAGGAGGGGTGACAGGGCCCCAAGGGCCCAGGACTCACCACAGCTCTTGCTCTCGGCGCTGCCAGAAGAATTTGTCAGTTCAGACCCTTCTTTCTCCTGCTCTCCTCCCTCTTCTGTAACTCTGGTCACTTGGCTGTCCTCCACCTGAGAGAATACGTGGGTGTCTCACAGCTCTTACGAGATGAAACTTCCTAGACACGCAGCCTCGCTCGGTTGTGCACTCCATGGCTGTGATGGACTGCAGGATGAGAAAAGAGGCCAGGGATCAGGACAGAGGGGAATAATGGGACAGCGAACTAGGCAGGGGGATATAGCAAGAAACAATGAGACAGGCAGTGTTATGCAGATATACAAGCAAAAAGGGGGACGATGGAGGACAGAAAGGATAAGAGAAAATGGACAGGGAGCGGGGCAGAAATGGAGAAACATCCAGAGATGGCGGGTGCAGGCAGCACCCACGGGTCCGGTGGCAGAGTAGCTCAGGGGCGGTGGGGAACTCACGTGGGGAAAAATTCACATGGGTCATGAGCCACAGATGGCAACGGGCATGAGCCACCCACGGACACAGGACTGGGGGGGGGGCCACCCATGGACACAGGGGCCAGAGGGGGGCGGGAGCCCCCCGCAGACATGGCAGGGGGGACATGCTTTGGGATGACCTGCACCAGGGGGTCCACCTGGGATAATCCATAGCAGATAACTCACCTGGGATGACCTGCAACACATGGTCTAGAATATCTATTGAGACACACACATATTTGCACATATATCTATTTCCATGTATTATATAGAATATCTATTTAGACATAGACATATTATCTCTACTTACACATATCTCTGTTTCCACTTATTATATAGAATATCTATTTAGACTTACATATTATCTCTGTTTACACTTACCTATTTCCCTTAAGCATACAGACCATCTATTTAGACTATTTATCTTTAGACCTATTAGGTATTTTGACACTTTAGCATCTTTTCAGACATCTCCGCTTAGACTTACTAAGTGTTACATAGTGTAGTGTGGATAGCTCTACCTAGTCAGAGTTCTTTCTATTTTAAATTCCTTCGTATATAAAATATATCTTTTAAGCCCTTTAGTTTTTAATTTATATATACACGAGTTATTTTTGTATTTTAAACCCCTACATATATATCTCTAGTTAGAATGTTTTTATATTCTATAATCCTTTATACGATACAGTAGATAGAGGGTTTTATTTTGAAATCCTTTTTTATATATATATATATAAAACAATATTATTTTTCAATATCTATAAACCCGAGATCTTTTTCTCTATTTCAAACACCTCACACCCATATTTACAGTTTCTATTGTTTTTTAAACCCCCCATCCACCAATTCTCAGGCATTTTGGGGCTGTGACCCACCCCCATCCACCACTCACCTGCTCCTTTGCCACATCATTGCCCCCCCCGCTGACACTGCTGCCCCAAATGACATCATCACCTCCCCACACCTCCCCAATCCTCCCCTTTTTATTCACCCCCCAAAAAGGCACAAAATGAGGGAAACAGCCCCAACCAGCAGCTCGTTACTTTAAGACTGTCATTGACATATGTATACACACCCCCCCAAAAGGGTGGCTCTGCTACGAAGCTAAAGGGGGAGTGCTCCCCCCAAACAGTTGCAGCCCCCCAGCCCCTGTCCTGCAGGCTGGCAACCGGCCCACGGGGCGGGGGGAGGCGGGGGGGTGGGCAAAGGGGAGCGTGACAGGGGATGGCGCCACATCCCTTGCTCAGGCTCTGCTCTGGGATGTTTCCCCTCCGTTCCCACGCTGGGAGGGGCTCCCCAGGGCAACAAACGCCCCCGGTCCCTCGCGGCCCCGGACTCTCCCCCCAACACAGCCCTTGCTGCGCACCTGCGGGGCACCCGCTGCAGACAGAGCCAGGAGCCTCCAGACACAGGGCCGGCCCCTTACGGTGAGTCTTCTTAGCCACCGGCAGGCAAAGCTGGGCTGGGGGGGCGGAAATCTATTGAGCATCGCGAGATGCTTACACCACCGCATCTGAAAAACAAAAATCCCAAACTGTATTTCAGCCTATTAAAATAACACGTCTGGCTTGCCTCCTCAACAAAATTGGAAGTGAAGCAAAAAACTTTAAAGAGTAAACTAAAAAAGAAAGAATAAATCTCAGTAATTCACTTTATACTAAAAAGGCGTGCATATTTTTATATACATCCAATAACAATACCTATACGATAAAAGCAGTTGATTTTCCTGTTGCATTAGTTTAACTTGCATAGCTGTGAATTGATACCACTACATTACCTGTCTCCAAAATACACAGCTATAAGTTGACTAGGGGGGTTTTTTGTGTTACATGATTAGGATGGACATCTGGCCAGCTGCAGTGCCCAAGAGAGATGCTACCGAAATGCCAGGGAAATGCACCATTGAAAGCGAGACAGAAATAAAGGACTTCAGAGCACTCCATCAAAATACCAGGAAAAAAAACCCCAGAAGAGTCAGTTGCCTGTCTTTTTCGAGATTTAGACAAAATACCTAACTGCTTAAGTACACCTAAATTACATGCTATAGCTATTTGGCAGTTACAGTTCAAATAATGCAAGTGAATTTGCAAGCTATACAATTTAACTTTTTTTTAAAGTTTCATTTATGACAGAAAAACCAGTGAAATACAAGTAGAATCATATAGGGGATCTTCTGAAAAAGAAAAAAAAATCCAGTCTCTAGTGCTGCAATACATAAGGCTATGAAAAAGGAGTGGCAGATTTGCTAATGCTCTTGGCTGTACTGAAGCATGCAGAGGAACATGTTTTTATGATATCTCAACTGTTACAACTGAGAACCCAAAGACCAGCGATGCCAGCGACTTTTGGAAGACTTGTTGTGCTTGGGTCTTTGGAAGGAAGTAAATATATATATTTTTTTTATTTTTTTTTTTTTTAAAGAGAGTGCAAAGTCTTGCTGCTGGTGACTTCTACTGCCAAGTACATCACCTCTGAGGAGCCACTCTGATGGGAAGTTCAATAAAATGCAACTTCTTTGAACGAGAAAGATTTCCGCTTTGGAAAATTTCTTTCCAACTGAAGTCAAAATTACACACTGTAGGGCAGCGGTCCCCGGTCCCTCAACTTAGCTGTCAGACGGCAGGGGTCTGAATCCATCCTCAGCAAAAACCACATCAGCAAACCAGGATATTCCTGCAGTTGCCAGGTTCCTCTTCATCATCTGCACAAAAACAGTGCCAGCAGTAAGCATGGTGCCGGTCGACACAGACCTCTTCTACAACACCCTCCTCCTCAAAAGCAACGTGGCCTTCCGCTCACCTGCTCCGCAGGAATTCCAGTGTTGGACGCTGTGGCCGTCATCCCTTGTGGCACCTAACATACCAAAAGACAGAAAGCTACCGTTGTGCTTGTGAGAAATCACCAGCCCCATGCTCTTCCTTTCTGCTAACCAGCTCACCTTGAGTGCTCGTCCAATTCCAAAGGCTGCCTGCACGGTGCCTGCAAAACCAAAGACAAGTGAACTCCTGAAAAACTCGCGTGGGGAAAAACTCTCTTCTGAGACTCACCCTTTC
Source organism: Gymnogyps californianus (assembly GCF_018139145.2). NCBI lineage: Eukaryota > Metazoa > Chordata > Aves > Accipitriformes > Cathartidae > Gymnogyps > Gymnogyps californianus. The sequence goes on along the minus strand of NC_059484.1, from coordinate 22,099,194 downwards.
CCCCAGCAGCCTAACACAGCTCTGCTCTCCTCTCCTGCCGCACCTCCAGGGTCAGTGGCTGCATCAGGTGCCTGCTTTTATGCTCTGTCAGTCTCCGATGTCTCAGGAACCATAACCTTTGATGCATTTTCCTGAAGCACAGCCAGCAGAGATGCACACAGATGTCATATACTGCTTTCTGAAAGACAGAGCCCACCATACAAAACAGACTAACAAATCATTTGGACTGACTTACCTCCTCAGGCAACACAAAGACCCCAAAAGCACAAAACCCAAGCAATCGACCTCACCCCCCATCACAGCCCGCAACACTGTCTGCTCACCTTTGCTATTGTGTCTAGCTTGATTGTCCTGCTGAACCTAGATCTCTTACTTGAACCGCAAGAATATGTCAAACCATCCACTGACACACAAAAATTAAAGTTACTGCCAGATGACTCAAATATAGGTAGAGACCTATAGAGCTCAAAAACTCAGTCCCACAAATGCCAAAAGAGGTACAGGTAGCAAATGACCATAGCTGGTGTAACAGACTCTTCCTTCATAAATCAGTAACTCTTAAATGACTGCATGAACTGCAGTATGAAGAACCCCTCAGTAGACAGTGTGCTTGAATGAGAGCACTGACATAAACAGGACATGACAAAGAGAACCATGTGGAACTGGATGTCAAAAGACCTGACTTCATCTACAAGAAAAAACAAAAGAAATCCTGCAAAAAAAAAAAAAATTCTAATCAAGGAACAGAAAAAATGAAAAACCCAGAAAGCTCAAAAAGACAGGACACTGTACTATGCAGCAACCAAGACTGCCCAACAGATGGAGCCATGAGAACGAGAGGTCCCAAACAGCTCAGACAGCTCAAAAGCTACCATCAGCTACTGAAACACAGCAGAGCACCAACACCAAAGAAACCCCGGAGCAGAATGAGCTCCCTGCACAGAGGCTGCGGCTCATATACCCCGGGCCCCGCCCACCGCCCTTCCCACAATCCCCTGGGAAAGGGGAGGGGCCAACCGCCAGAAGACATAAAGGCAGCCGGAGGAGCAGGAGGGAGTTTTCTCATCTGCCTTCAGTTTATGGCATGCAAAGTGCTGAGCAGAGAAAGCGACCCTTACTGGAAACAGCAATACCTGCATCTACACCGCATCAGCAATGTGACCGGGTAGGCAATTAAATGTAATTTTTCTGGGGCATAGATAGACAAAGATATGTGTTCTACTAAACTATATAGGAAAGTAGTTCATTAAATACAATAACAGTATTGTTATCAAAAATTATGTGCTTCAGTTTCCTATTAAAAAAACTGAAATGCTATAGGGTTACACTTTATTTCTAGCAAGACCACGCATGCTACCTAACTTCTACCAGAACTGCCTTCTGGATAGGACTGAATGACAAAGCAGAATTAGATCCCGTAAGAATCCCTTCTCAAAAATATCTCCAGTTGCAAAGAAAATTATTTACTGTAAATTGCTGACAATTCAGAGTCACCTTGGTGGTCTCTCTGACAGACTCCCTTAACAGAACTAGATGAGTCCCAAAGGACAGAAAATGAAAAAAAAACATCGGAATGCAAAAAATGTTTTAGAAACTGGATGAAGTAGAGGCAGCCTAATTAACACCTAAGTAGTTAGAACAAAAACAAATTGCAAAACGGAACAAAAAACACCACAGGAGATGTGTCGATTAAAATAGATGAAGGCTATTGTCTTCTCTGAAAAACTCAAGACAAGATCTGAGCTGACGATAGACATCTTTGGGGTACCAGATACCAAACCATATTATAAGACGGAAAACAGAATGCTCTGGAGCACAAAGATGGCTTTGGAAAAGGTTCTGACAGAACAAGAGGCATCGTCACGGGGATTAGAGAGATCCCGAAGGGGCCAGAGAGACCAAAGAAGTCTCGGGGATGCAACGAGCTCAAAAGGGAATTGAACAAAGTACAGCTGTCCTCAGGGGACAGAATGGAGGTGCACCGAACGGATGAGGGGACAGAAGGACCAACTGGGGTAACAGATGCGGGACTCAGGAAGGGTTCTGAGGGGAAGAGAGGGGTGCAAAGTGCCCTCCCGAGCCAAAATGGGGCTCTAGGGCATCGGGGATGTCTTGTGAGAGCTCGGCACAGGGAGCGGAGGAGTCCCCAGGGGGCCTGAGAGACCAAAGAAGCCTCAGAGATAACAATGAGGAACTCTGAAGGGGATTTCCACAAAGTACAGATGATGTTGTACAGGGGTCGAGGGCTGGATGAAGGCATCCTAAATGGCAAAGAGTAAGATAAGAGCGCTCTGAAGGCCACAGAAAAAAAAAATTGAAAAGGAGCTGAAGTGCTACAAGAGTGCTGTGAAGTACAAGAAAGGACTCAGATGACATTGTTATAGAGAGTAGAGGAATTAGGAGGGGGCAGGGTAAGAAAAGAAGGCTTGGAGACACCGCGAGGGCCTTGGAGTCTCAGGAGGGCGTCTAGGCAAACCACAGATGGCCGAATGGGAGAGGAACCGAACGGAGACACCCTCGATGGCAGAGAGAAAGATAAAGGAGTGCTGCGTAGCAAAGAAAGAAGGGAGGCTCTGATGGAACAAGAGAGATGGAAAGGGAGATAAAGTGCTACAGGGTGCTGCGGAGATCGAGGAAGGTCTTGGGAGGCATTGCGACTGTGAGGAGAGGGGCTGACGGACAAAAGAAGGCTTGGAGATGACAAGAAAGAACTCGGGTGATCGTCCGAGCAGAGTACAGATGGTCTCGGGTGGCCGGGGACGGAACACAGGAATCCTAGACAGCGTAGAGGAACAAACGAGTGTTCTGTGGCTCAAAGATGGCCCCACCTAAAGTGCTACAAGATGGATGCGGAGCACAAGGAAGGTCTTGTGAGGCATCGTGACTGGGAGAAGAAATGTCCCAAGGGAGCCGGAGGGACAGAAAAAGGACTGGGGACACAACGATTAAATCCAGAGGGGATCTGAACCGAGTAAACATGTCATCGGAGGGCCAGGGAATGAATAGAGGCACAGCTAGAGGGAAGGGAGGACGGAAGGACTGGGCTGGGTCACAGCTACAGACCCACGAAGTCTTCTGAGGGAATGAGAGGGATGCGAGGTCTGCTACAAAGCGAAAAGTGTGCTAAGGGCAACCTCGAAGGCATCAGTAGGCATTGTGACACCATTAGAGGGGTCCCGATTGGGCCAAAGACACCGAAGACAACTCAGGGACACAAGGAGGAAGTCTGGAAGGGATTTGAACAGAGTACAGAGGTCCTCGGGAGGCCGGGGACCAAATGGAGGTACCCTAGATGGCAGAAAGGACAATAAGAGTGCTCTGGGGCGCAAACAAACCCGAGGACAGGTTTCTGAGGGAACAAGAGAGGATCAAAGTCCGCTACAGAGCTAAAAGAGGGCTGTGGTACACAAACAAGGTGTCTCAGGAGGCACGGTGACTGGGTAGGGTAATGAGAAATAAAACCAAATCTGAAAACACCTTCCCCCTACCTCTGCCTTCTTCCTGGGCTCAACTTCACTCCTGATTTTCTCTACCTCCTCCCCACTGAGCAGCACAGGGGGACAGGGAATGGGGGTTGCAGTCAGTTCATCACATGTTGTCTCTGCCGCACCTTCCTCCTCACACTCCTGCTCTAGTGTGGGGTCCCTCCCACAGGAGACAGTCCTCCATGAACTTTTCCAACATGGGTCCTTCCCACGGGCTGCAGTTCATCACGAACTGCTCCAGCGTGGGTCCTTTCCACAGGGTGCAGCCCTTCAGGAACAGACTGCTCCAGCGTGGGTCCCCCACAGGGTCACAAGTCCTACCAGCAAACCTGCTCCAGCCTGGGCTCCTCTCTCCATGGGGTCACAAGTCCTGCTGGGAGCCTGCTCCAGCGCAGGATCTCCACGGGGTCACAGCCTCCTTCGGGCGCGTCCACATGCTCCGGCATGGGGTCCTCTGTGGGCTGCAGGTGGATATCTGCTCCACCGTGGACCTCCATGGGCTGCAGGGGGACAGCCTGCCTCACCATGGTCTTCACCACAGGCTGCAGGGGAATCTCTGCTCAGGTGCCTGGAGCACCTCCTCCCCCTCCTTTTTCACTGACCTTGGGGTCTGCAGAGTTGTTCCTCTCACATATTCTCAGTCGTCTCTTCTGGCTGCTGTTGCACAGCAGTTTTTTCCCCTTCTTAAGTATGTTATCATAGAGGCACTACCACCGTCGCTGATTGGCTCAGCTTTGGTCACCGGCGGGTCCATCTTGGAGCCGGCTGGCACTGGCTCTATTGGACTGGACATAGGGGAAGCTTCTGGCATCTTCTCAGAGAAGCCACCCCTGTAGAGCCCCGCTACCAAAACCTTGCCATGCAAACCCAATACACTGACACAGACTGAATGCACGAGGGATATGATTCGCTCTGTGGCTTGATTTGTGCAGCCTGTCTTCCTACCTCTCTGGCCTGTGAGGTCTCTCCAAGCTATCATTCCCACAATATTTCTGATACTTACAACTAAACCACCGTATTTCCCTATTAAACTAACCTCAGACCATCCTCTCCCCTCCATTCCCATTTAACTCCGAATCACACATCGCCTGCTTCAGCCCAATCGTCAACGAAACTTGTGGGCCTCTTATCTGAGCGTTTTCCGAGAGGCAAGATGCAGCCTATGTTCAACTGGGGGCGGGGGAACAGTGACATCGACAGCTAGGTGCGTTATGCCATATTTCTTATGACTTTGTCGTCCCTCTCTTCAGCTGCAGTGTGACAAGAACCAAAGGCACCTCATCGTGACCCAGATTAGAGGGCAAAACCAACCCAAAGACAACTGATGAACCCATCTCCCTTTCCCATCCATCCCACAGTACCAAGAGATAAGAAACCCCTTGACTTTTCATGGGCTGTCATAGATGGATTCATGCTCCTTCCCAACAGTTCCTGTTGTTTAGCTGCTCCCCCCAGCCCCCCCAACCTGCTCTGCCATCTGCTCTTTGGGAGCTGCTCTTCTGAGCTGTGCCTTGTCTCCCACAGACACATGCCGTCTTCTCTTGTCACACATGCTCCAGGTTCTGCTACATGCCTGCATAGTAGATGAATTCTATACGTTTGTAATCTAAAAGCAGCCCAAGGCTCTAGGAGCAACACAGTACCCTGCAAGCAACCCAGAAAGGTGCTGAGGCATTCTGCACCCTGAAAAAGGCAACTACTCATGCACCAGCCGTTTGCTCAGGATGCGAAGGAACTTCGCATGCAAAAGTAAGGATCATCCTCATCCTGACCCCTGCTATGTCCTCCTACTATCAGTCCTACAACATGTGCTGGTTTTGGCTGGGGTAGAGTTAATTTTCTTCATAGTAGCTAGTATGGGGCTATGTTTTGGATTTGTGCTGAAAACAGCGTTGATAATGCAGAGATGTTTTTGTTATTGCTGAGCAGTGCTTACACAGAGTCAAGGCCTTTTCTGCTCCTCACCCCACCCCACCAGCGAGCAGGCTGGGGATGCACAAGAAGCTGGGAGGGGACACAGCTGGGACAGCTGACCCCAACTGACCAAAGGGATATTCCATACCATATGACATCATGCTCAGCATATAAAGCTCGGGGAAGAAGAAGGAAGGGGAGGATGTTCGGAGTGATGGCGTTTGTCTTCCCAAGTCACCATTATGCGTGATGGACCCCTGCTGTCCTGGAGATGGCTGAACACCTGCCTGCCGATGGGAAGTAGGGAATTAATTCCTTGTTTTGCTTTGCTTGTGTGCGCGGCTTTTGCTTTCCCTATTAAACTGTCTTTATCTCAACCCATGAGTTTTCTCACTTTTACTCTTCTGATTCTCTCCCCCATCCCACCAGGGGGGAGTGAGCGAGCGGCTGTGTGGCGGTTGGTTGCTGGCTGGGGTTAAACCATGACACAACAGAAGATGATGCCCCCAGCTTTCATTGTTTCTGACAGAACGGTGAGGAAGCGAAGTCCCTTCCACATCATACTTTATAGTTCCATAAAACCCAAACTATGTTTAACAAAACTGGAGCTGCAGACTTAAGAGCCATCTCCCACCCCAGAACACCCCATTTAGAGTTACTGACCTGAGTTACTGAGGAAGGACTGCGTGCTATAATCATGCTTTCTGCAATGCATGTTGCTCAGCTTCCACTCGTCGTGTGGCTTTTATCTCAAATGGTGAACTTTGCTTCTCTGAGCTTGGAAGCGCATCTTCCCAGACATCTTGGCTAACTTGAGAACTGCTATTCACCAAAGCAAATCCAGGCTACTAATCCCACAGGAAACCACAAACAGAATGAGCTCCCTAGGGTGAGAGCTGCAGCTGAGATATGCCTTAAGGCCTGCCCACCACCCTACCTGCAATCCCCTGAGAAAGGGGACGGGTAAACCAGCAGGAGGCATAGAGCTAGCTGGGAAGAAGCCAGTCTGTAACTCTGGCTTAGGTTTGCAGAGCATGGAGCACAGAAAAGAGAACGGGATTGTTACTATAGAAGATCATAGAATGCTTTGGGTTGGAAGGGACCTTTAAAGGCCATCTAGTCCAACCCTCCTGCAATGAGCAGGGACATCTTCAATCAGATCAGGTTGCTCAGAGCCCCGTCCAGCCTGACCTTGAATGTTTCCAGGGATGGGGCATCTACAACCTCTCTGGGCAACCTGTTTGTGTTTGACCACCCTCATCGTAAAAAATTTCTTCCTTACATCTAGTCTGAATCTACCCTCTTTTAGTTTAAAACCATTACCCCTTGTGCTATCGCTATAGACCATATTAAAAAATCTGTCCCCATCTTTCTTATAAGCCCCCTTTAAGTATTGAAAGGTCGCAATAAGTTCGCCCTCTGCTCTGTTATTACAATAGAGGCAATGTGAGCAGGTAGGTAATTAAGCTCCTTTTTACTCTGACAAGCACAAACCTTTGTTTTAAGCTGTAGAAATTACTTGAGGTCACTGTAAGTTAGATGCAGAGCAGCTGATGAAAGTTTGAAATGGTATCAGCAGTAGAAGTATAATGCTTTCATTTTCTTTCTAACTTGTTAGAAAGAGAATGCTAAGGGCAATAGCCCTTCATTTCTAACCAGCCCTCACATGTTAGCAAAATTATATGGCTTTTACTCAGGTTAGCAGCCTGTCACAAGCGGGGTCCCCCAGGGATTGATACTGGGTCCCACGCTGTTCAGTATCTTCATAAATGGCCTGGGTGATGGGATTGAAAGCACTCTCACCTAGTGCGCTAATGATGCCAAACTGGATGGTGAGGTGAACATGTCAGAAGAGAGTGCCATCGTACAGAGACCTGGACGGGCTGGAAGAGTGGGCTAGCAAGAACTGTATGAAGCTTAACAAAGACACATGCAAGGTCCTGCACATGGGTCAGAATAACCAAAGGGCCCAGTACAGGCTAGGATCTGTATGACTGGGGAGCAGCCTTGCCAAAAGGGACCTGGGGTCCTGGTGGACAACGAGCTGAACGTGAGTCAGCAGTGCGCCGCTGCAGCAACAAAGGCAAATTGGATCCTGAGCAGCATCCATAAGGGCATTACTAGCAGAGATAGAGATGTAATCATGCCGCTCTACTCAGCGCTTTGTCAGGCCACACCTGGAGTACTGTGTCCAGTTCTGGTCCCCACAATTCAAGATGGAAGTGGAGGGACTGGAGAGGGTCCAAAGGAGGGCCACAAAGATGATCAAAGAGCTGGAGAACCTGCCCCATAAGGAAAGATTGAAGGAGTTGGATCTCGCTAGAGAAGAGAAAGCTCAGGGGGGACCACATCACAGTATTCCGGTACTTAAAAGGTGGCTACAAAGAGGACAGAGGCTCTCTCTTCCCAGGGGGTCACATGGAGAAGATCAGGGGTGATAGGCAAAAGTTGCACCAAGAGGGGTTTTATCTCAACGTAAGAAAGAATTTTTTTTACAGTAAGAACAATCATTCACTGAATCAACCTCCTCAGGGATGTGGGAGAGTCCCCATTGCTAGAGGTTTTCAAAATGCACTTGGAGGGTGCTAGATAATCTTGTCTAGGCTCCCTTTCCCATGAAAGGTTGAACCAGATGATCTTTTGAGGTCCCTTCCAACCTGGGCTATTCTGTCATTCTTTGATTATACCAGGAGCGCATTCTGTATAACGCCAAATGAGATAGCAGAAATATGTCCCGGAAGAAGGGTTGGAATGCACAAAAAAATACACCTAAGAGGCTAGAGGACCAATAAATAGAAATAGATCGTAAGAAGTGCCTCGGGAGGGGTGCTGACGGGGCTAGAGGGGTCCAAAGGCCATCACAGAACCAGAAGAGGGTTGTGTGGCACATGGAAAGCCTCAGGAAAGCTCCTGAGCAGACTGGAGAGGTCCTAGGGGGTACAAGAGGGGCAAAACAGGCTCTAGGGCACAATGAGGACCTCGGGAGGTGTTCTGAGCAGACTACAGATGACCTAGCAGAGGTGAGAGGGCCAACAGAGGGGTCCCAGAGGGGACTGTCACAGGTGAACTATTAAGTCATCGTTGTGGGGTTAACCAAAAGGTTTTATTAAGTATGATTAAACGATTATTAAATGCTAATTAAATTGTGATTAATCAACAATTAAGCAATAACTAAGTGGTGGTCAAACACTTCTACTACTTACTACGCTTCTAATAATTAAGCTATAGCTTGTACACAATATGCTTTAGATCCAATATAAAATGTCACTTACCTCACTGTAGATAACAGATGCCAGGTAAGGGATCTCTCAACCTCGAGGAGTAACCTTGAGAGGCATCCCTACTCAAGAGGAGATCACTGCCGTGCAGCCCGCTGCCGTACAGGCGAGCTCAACGGGCCCTGGGGGGGCTGCAGATATTTATAGTGTAAAGTAATTGACTTGTAGTCAAACTCCCCTTTGGTGTACATGCAGGTGTGCAGCCATAGCAGTTTTAGTTTCGTCTAGTCCCAGCTCAGGCTGGTACTGTTAGCTACGGACAAGAAATTCCTTAAGTTCTAATTGTGGCCTAGCGCAATTTCTCAAGGTTTGCACAACAGGGCAGTCAGGCTTATTTGTTGGTGATACCTGAACTAAAGTACCGGTAACTCAGTCAGAGTGGGTGCATCCGTCACCCTCCACCCCATGACTACAGTCAATTCGCTTTACTTCACAGAGTGGTGGTACAGTCACCTCTTGCCTCTGTGCTATAAATATGAGGTATTAATAGCATCATGTTGTCTACTGGAGGATTAAGTGATAAATACAAAATTTAAAAGGGTTAATTATAAGATAGTTCCGCACAGTCAGTAGCAAGATATTCTGTGCGTTTTACAATGAGATGTACTGATCGGGCTAAAAACCAGACTTGAATATATAAAAACCAGACTTGAATATATAAAAAGACAGTAATAACAATACAAATTACCACAAGGGCAAACATTATTATCACAGGATGTTGCATGGCATTCAATACACCTGTTGCCGTCGGAGACCATCCTAATAGGGTTTCCCACCAGTGGTGTTCCCTATCCTTTTTCACTCTTTCCTGTATAGTGTATTTCTCCTCCGTCATGATGTACCGTTATTAATGTGGTCTTGCTTTGTTGTTGTACTTTTCATAATAAAGCTTGTAAGTCTCCATGTTTCAGTAGCTTGTGAAGCAGCATCAAGTTCATTTTGATGGAGGAAGGCAGAAGGTCTCGATACGGTGTATAATTCTCCTTCAACAGTGTGTATGAGGTCACTGGGCCTGTATAATTGAAGTCACATCCAGTAATGTTTAAAAAGTTACAAACACACATATTTGATTGATTGGATACATTATGGGTAAAATTTCCATCAATAATTAAGTTTTCACAAAGTTTTCTTATACAGACATATCCATTCCCTATATAAACTAGCATAGAGTCAGTTGCTTCTTCAGGGTGGATTTCAAAATGACAGATACTTTGTTGGGTATCTAAGCAAATATCTTGGGCTTTTATAGTATTGCCTGAGACATGGACAGTTCTACCCTTTTTAGGGACCATGACAGGTTACATATGACGTGTTGCTGTCCTATACATTTAATAGCGTAAGGTCCAGTCGCGAAAATTTGTGGAGATAGCCACATAACAGTTTCATTGGGGGTCTCAGAGGTAGTAAAATGCATTTTGGGGCTAAGGTAGTATGGGAATAGGCATTAGGATAAATGTCAAGGCTAGCCTCCGTTTACCACTTCTGGTCCACCACAGACACACTACCTCTCGCAGCGATTCATCGGGGGTAAAGTTAGTTACATGTATTGGACGCTGCCAACAGCATAGTTCTAATTTTTGTTTCTGGCTGATTCATCATTTCAACAGTCAGAAGGGTGTTTCTGTTTGTGTAATTTAACACATCACATCTAACAGAGATGTCTTTACCTTGTGGGGTAATAGAGTGATATCTTCCTTTACCCTCTTTCAATTTTTTGCTCCTTACTGTATTGTTTGCTAGTGATTGTTACTGTTAAATTTTGTGTCTGGTTTCCCGCAATTCCTGTACTTCCATCGATTTTAAACTTGTATGATGCAGTGTACTACAGTTACCTTATCGATTAGCACAAATAAAAGAAGTGAGGGCCTCCACCCCATGCATCGGGCTTGTCGAGGTGTAAACTGGATCTGGTTCATGTTGGCAATGATTACTCCCTCGAGAAGAATGAACATTCCTCCAATGATCAATCCGATCTCCAAGGGAGGCATTCCAGTGTTGTCCTGGGTGTTCCTGAATGAAAAGATAATACAAGTCTTGGTGGGGGGGTTCCGGACTGGTTACCTCTTTTAGTTAGTAGCTTATATATCCATAGTAGCTTATATAATGTGATGTTTAGCTCCACTGAGCTATAGTGGGTGAATGGTTATAGCCCTGAGGAAGTCTATTAAAAGCAAATTGTATCCCATCCCAGGTAAAAGCAAATTTTCTTTTATCCTCCTCCTGCAGCGGCACCATAAAGAACATATCTTTTACAACTAGTACTGCCATCCAGGGGTGAGTGGCAGCCTGGAGGGTGATGGTTAATGTAGCAATGTTCCAAATGGCAGCCATAAGAGGGGCAGTGTTCACACTTAACTTTCTATAGTCTATGGTTAGGCACCACCTCCCATCTGGTTGTTTTAACTGGCCACACCGGGGAATTATACAGGGAGTGCGTTTGGGATATAATGTGTCTTTTTTCTAGGTCAGCTATGACCTCTGCAATATCCATCCGGGCAGCAGCTGAGATAGGATACTGAGGAACATTAGTTATTTTTGAGTCAGGCAGGATGGGTGCAGCTCACAGTAAGCGAACTATGCCAGTTAACTGATGCCCACGGATAGCTGCTAATTTTAGCTCAGCTAACCAAGGACGCTTCAGGCGGCCAAAAGACCAAACACTACTATCCAGCAATTTCCAGACTCGTCCTTGGAATACTTCAAAGCCTAACAAATTTTCTTTCCCTGAAACTACTGCTAATTGGTGTCTTGATATCCTTTTCTCCCCTGGCAATAACAAGTTTACTTTAGCTACAGGGCATGTTTTACTTTTGCTGGTAAATCCTGTTATTTTAACCCTTCGCTGGCCAGGCTTACCTTAAGTTCTTTGGGCATCCAAACTTGAGATTATTGAAATTTGAGCTCCTGTGTCAATTAAAAATTTTACTAGCTGTCTTTGGGGGCTGACAGGGACATAAATGTGAGGGCCATCTGTGTTATCCCATTGATAAGCTTCAATCCTCCCGACGGGCAGCCCAAGTTGCCATGTAGGACTCACTTATTTTTCGGCTTCAAGATTTGCAGTTCCTCCCTAAGAAGTCTAAAAGGTTATTTGCAGGGTCTTTGGGGGCAGATGGTTGTTTGGTTTGTTTCAGATTCCCTGAGACCCCTTCTTTTGGAAAAGCCTGGATCAGACTTAGTTCCAGTCAGCTGGCCCTGTATAGCTACCTGAGGTATGCCTAGCCCTAAGGCTTTCCACCACAGTTCATTACACTTTTTTCGGGGGTCCACTACCTCACCAGCGGGTTTATGAGATCAGCGAAAGCATTGGGGGTTCTGGGCAATCTGTTTTACTTGCCGGATCCGTCTGCTTCAGCTTGGGATCGCCCTGCTGGTGTCGGTTTGTCCCACCCAATCTCTCGACCATGACTGACAATGCCATGCATCAAGTTCTGCCCAGGTCAGGATGCGTCAAAGGTGGGGTTGACCATCCTGACCGTCCTGAGCGTCGTGTTCTATGTTTTGTCTTATTTTGTCCCTTTTTGCAATGAGGTATGGTTTTAAAACAGCAGGGGCTCCCCTTGTAAGTGGTTTAATGGCTTGGGGATCTACAGGGGCAGAGATAGAGTAATTACCATATGCACCCCTGTCATTCGTAGCCTGAAGGCAGGCAGCTTTTGTGACAGCAGTGGAAAGTTCGCTTAACGATCTTATTGGTATAGCAGTGGGCTCCCCCATCCCAAGGGTCTATGCCCCCTGCCCAATACACTACTCAGCACATGATAGAGTGTGGTTCAGTGTTACGGTCTGGTCCCTCGTTCAAGAACACTCCTGGTCTCCAAAAGCCATCTGCTTCGCCTTGATCAAACATAATACAATCTCCTCCAGTTAAGGAGACATGCCACAGATATTCAATCTCGCTTTCACCAGGCTTCCGCCCATATTTTTCTTGCAGATTGGCCAGTTAAAGGGAGTACCAGGAAATGGTCCTTGTGGTATTTCTCTGGTTGCCCCCCTGGGGTCCAGCAGATACCTCAGGTTTAATAGTAGGGGCTACCTTAAATTCTAAGTCATCTAACTCACCCTCATCGCTAAGTTCTTGGTTGAGGTCCTTCCAAATATCTCCGTCCCAATATTCTGGGGACACGATTAGTTTACAGATTTTTACAGGATCTGGGGGGTTGGGGGCCCAAGTCATCATGAGTTCTAGTTTATCCTCTACCTTCCTGCATTTTTCCCCTTCCTCCCCCAGTTGTTTCTGCAATTGTTCTATTTGCAGAGATAACAGCATTTCTTGTCGCTTTCTTTGTTCAGCCTCGTCTTGTAACGTTCTCATTTCCTGTTCTTTGTGTTCCTTATACTGATATGTTGCTTCTAAATACATGCACCAAAGGCAAATGGAGAGGTCTGGAGGGGACCACGGGGAAAACTGGGAATTTAGTGGGATGAGAGGACAGACACAGGAGTCTTGATGCTACCAGAGGGCCCACAGAGCTCAAAAGGCAAACAGTAATTTTGCAGACACTAGAGTGAAACAGAGGCTTCTGAGGGAACAAGAGGGCAAGTGAAAGCAACGTGAGGGGTTCAAAAGGCAACTAGAGTGCCCCAGGGCACACAAAAAGTCAAATGAATGGGTCCTGAGGTGACATGGGGGCAAACTGCAGGCTGCTTACCTCTGAGTAATCATCTTTCACTTTCTATCCACAGATAGCTGTAGTATCAGCTCAGCACACCACCTGAGGATACCTGCCCAGCCAGCCATGATCGGCAACACCACGTGCACAGAACAGTTCTCAGGAAGTTATGTGGATTCGTAACTTGAATATTGTCACCTGGGGACAACCATGCCTGCTTCCACCACAGGTGGGAAACAGTCCCTGTTCCGACCCGGGAAAAACTGAGGATACTGTTATGAAAATTCCCTTCCTTAACTGTTATATCAATCAGTCTTTATAGTATGAAAGTGTATTAACTTTGTTAATATATATATTAGTTCACATTATACACTGTAACGTAATGATGTAGTGGAATTTTACTGGAGACTTTGGCATTGTTCATGCTTAAGTAAAACAAACTAAAGGACAGCCCGGCCCTGGAAATAAGGACTTTGCTTCTTGGAAGCTTCAAGCTGTCCATGAAGGAGAAAGGATACCCCTGGACAACCAAGATAACGCCAGCATCCTAGCTCCTCTAACACATCCTTGAAACCCTCTCGGTGTCATTTGGTATCATAGATAAGTAACTAGAGTAAGACTGACTCCAGGGACGTCTGGATCAATAGACAAGAAGCAAGAATGCTGCAGAAATATAGTTGCTTTGCAAGGTTTTACTATGATTAGTAATTGGTGGTGTGGGTGTTAGTGATTAGTCAAATCGTGTTGTACCCAAACATTTGAAATGTTAGGAAATTCTCATTCCCTAACTATTGTACCAATTAGTCTTTATAGTATGGAATTGTATGGACTTTCTTAAGATATATATAGTTTACATTGTACGCTGTGTAGTCATGGTTAAGTAAGCATGACTAAAGGACCCCAGCTCATTGCAAGGAGGAGAAGGACGGCCCCCACTCTGAAGATAAGGACCTTTGTTGCTCAGAATCTTAAAGCTGTCCACGAAGAATAAAGGATACCCCTGGCCTACTGAAATAAGGCCAGCATCCTTGTCCCTCTAACACCGCTGTGAAACCCTCCCTTTATCTGGCATCATAGATAAGTAACTGTAGCAAGACTGACTCCAGGGACATGTAGATAAAGAAAGAAGCAGATGGATGATGACGCCACAGAATTATAGTTGCTTTTCAAAACAGTAGTGTGTGTGTGTTAAGTAGTGATTGGTCAAATCATGTTGCACCTGAATGCTTGAAAGGTATTAGAACCACATATAAAACAGCATTCAGGCTGCCCCAATTTGAATGGGACAACTCACGTGCATGAATAAAGAATTACTCTTGTAATTCTGTACCTTGCGTCCTAGCCTCTCTCCTCGGTCGGCACGGGCCAGTTGTGAAATTTTCGTGACAGAAGGGTAGAAGAACCCCACGTAAAACCACATTTGCGGTGCCCCAATTTGGCTGGGATACCTCATGCACATGGATAAATATTCACCCTTGTAATTCTATATTTTGTGTCCTAGCCTCTCTCCTTGGTTGGGACGGGCCGGTTGTGAATTTTTGTGACAATGCCCCGCTGTCCCTGACAGTCAACAGCAACTCTCATGCGAGTGGCACATTTCCAGTAGCAAACGGACATGCCAAGCCCCTGCCACGGGGCAGGGGCTGCACGGACACCAGCAACCACTGGTCCCAGTGTCCGCAAAGCGCAACACAGCCCACCTGAGCCCGGCTGGCAGAACACACCACCTCCCGGCACGCTGCGGGGCACGGCACAGCCGCGCAGAGCCGCGCTGCCTGCAGACAACACCTCCCGCCGTGCCCGGCCCAAGCGCCGTGCCCGAACACCGCGCTTCCCGGCACACCAACGCGGCGGCCCGGCGGCGGAAAACGGCAGCTGCCGGCCAGCCCCGCGGAACAAGAGGGCCGCACGGACGGGCCGTGCCGGAGGACTACGGGTCCCGGCATGCCCCGCGGACGAACGCGGTCGCCCGGAAGCTCCTATCGGAAGAGGATGGCTCCCGGCATGCCCCGCGGGCACGCCCGCCAGGAAGCCGAGTGCCGAGAGACTTCGCCTCCCGGCCGGCCGCGGCGTTCCGTCACTTCGAACCCCCCGGCGACGCCGTCCTCTCCCCCCGCCTCCCCCAGCGAGACCCGGAACTCTCCGCCGAGCCCAAACCCCAGCCCCGAGAACCCCAACACCGGCCCAGGGCTCCCCCGCCATCAGCCCCCGTTCAGCTCCGACGCTGCCACAGCCGGCACACGCGTTCACCCGCTACGCGTCCGGCACCGCTCCGCTCCTCCGGCACGGCCCCGACCCAGCGCAGTCCCCACCGCACCCGCTCCGGAAATTCCCTAGGGATACCTTTTCCCAGGGATTCCCCCCTCCACGGTACGTGCACGACCTGACTCGGGTTGGCTCGCAGCTCTACTGCGGCCCCTCGGCACCCGCCACCCCGACCCGGACCCCCTCCAGCCCTTCCCCGCACCGCCCCGCTGCACCACCTTCCCCCACCACGGCCCCGAGCCGCCCTCCCACTGCGTGCAGCTGCCCTCTCCTCGAGCACAGTCCCAGTGGGATGCCCCTGCCTGGGCGCGGCCTGCGGCCCTGAGCTCAGACCTCCCCCAGTCCCCGCTCACCTCCTCTCTGGTTCCAGCCACAGTCTCAGTCCCGGGCAGCGATGCTCGGCGGAGGAGGCTCCGTTGTCCCGGACTCCCCGCAGCACAGGCCCATCCGGCATGCCCTCTGAGCACCACAGCCTTCCACCCTCAGCCACGACCCCTCCCACCTGCCCCATCACCCACAGCTGTCGCCCATGGGGATTACAGGGCCACTGCCATTAGCCCCACTGGGGACAGCTGGGGCTACCTAGGTAGCAGGTGTGCTCCAGCTCCTGAGAGCAGATCGCTGAAAGCAAAAGGGAGAGCCCTTGGGTGCACAAAAAGGAAAAGGAGGTAGTATTAAAGGTGACAGGAGAACAAATGAAGAGCTCTGCTGAGCAACGAAGGGAAAAAAAGAAACACTAGGGGAGAACAGGGAGACAGGACTCTGGGGGCACAGAAAGGTAAAGCGGGTGGCCTGGGGCACACTGAAAGGAAAACAATGACCCTGGAGCACACCAAAAAGCACCTGGAAAACTCCTGGGACAGGGGCGAAAGCAAAACAGAAAACTTTGTGGCATACTGCAAGACAAACCCATGGCCCAGGGGCACACAGAAAGGCACGCAGAGGCCTTGGGGGCAATCCAAAATGCAAATTGGGGGCTTCAGAGAGCAAACAGAGGGCTCTGGGGAACACCAGAAGGGCCACAAGGCATGCTGTGGGGATCAATGTGCTGATGGGAAGCCGAGTGCAAGCACACCCTGTCCCTGTGGAAACCCCATCTCAGCACCACCAACATAGGTCTCAGCCCCAGGCACACTGTGGACATCTTGGGTTGCTGCAGGCAAACTCAGGAGCAGCCTGCAGACTTCACGCAGGCCTGGAGGGGCCCTGGCTACCGCCACAGCAATGGGAAATGCCACCAAGAGCCCTGAGTGATCATAGCAACACAAAGGAAATCCCCCACAACCATGTGAACGGCGCTGGGGTTCTCTGGGAAGCCCCAGGAACCTCAAAAGGGTCCGAGAGACCTAGGCACCAGCCCCCACCCTTCAGACCCAATGGATAACCTCTTTCTCTCGGGAACTGTCTTGTGGCACTTTCTGTCAAGTCTAAAGGGACTACAGGAACCACAACCAAGAGTGCAAAGAATAAAGCAATTGTTTATTATTTAATGCACATAAAAAACCACCTGGGAGTAAGTCTACTGTGGGACTCAGTGCCAATACACCTCCTCTTCTCTTGCAACACCTTAAGAGTCATTACCTGACCAGCATTCATTAGTCCGGTGGGGAAGGGTCAACTCCTGCTGCTGCCCTTGAAGCAGCAAGTCCCCGAGCAGCTGCCAGCCTCCCTCTGCTTTTTACTTCAGGGATAGGATTCAGATCTTATGTTTGAGAGGAAAATCCTGGTCTCACATGTCTGTGCTTCTGCCCCACCCCTAAGGCTAGAGCCCTGCAAGAAACTTTCACAGCTCTTAAGTCGCCCGCCACCTCACCAGTCTAACCGAAGAGGTCACGCTTCCACTGTATTGAAGTGAGACCTCAGATCTGAACACACAGGTGAATGCTTTGCGTCAAAGGGAGAGGTTACTGCAGTGATCCTAACCAGGAGACTATGTAACAGTTAACGTGAGAAGGCACAGGCCTGGCACTGTGCAATGCTGCAAATATAGCTTGGTCTTCAAGCCTGTGTTGTGCTGCATATATCCTTTGTTCACAGGATAACCTCAGCCAGCTAATCCTAACAAAGGAGCCTGTAGACAGCTCCTGCTTGGCGCTGGCAATTACATGTCCTTGTCTCTATCATAAAGTGAAGCAACAGGTTCTCGAGTGAACATCCTTTTGTTTGACAGTAGAAATGATAAATGGTATTACTTTGTTCTAAGAAAATCCTGTAAGAGCTCAAAAGACCAAGTTGTCAGTGGAACCTCTCCACAGGCGGGAAGTGCACCACGTGCTGTGCCCTGATCGGAAGTCCCTCTGACCACACGACTCAGGGTTCCCAGCATCTGAAGGACGTAAGATTATCTATACCATCCTCCTCTTCCTTCTGGTGTTAGCTTCAATAAATGGAATTTTAATGAATACATTAGTCTGAGTGCCTTTCTTGCAGGGATCACAAAGAAAACTACGTCCAGTGTACTACAGCGTCAAACCCCAAAGAAGGGTTCCCAATGTACTGTTTAGGGCTTAGAGTTTATTATCTAAGGATTTAGATCTTTCCATTTAACAGTAAGTCATCAACCCTGAACCCCAAAGTGGTAAACTGTAAACCTTGGAACCCAAATGGTCATTGGGGATTTGAAGTTTATGGATGAGGTTAGATTTTAAATCCTGTACCCTGATCAGTAAGTGAGTAAACTACAAACCCTGACTGGTAAATAATGAGCCCCACAAAATAAAATAATAAACCATGGCTCCTGAGTGAGAAACCCTCAAGAACAAACTCCAAACAATAAATCATAAGTGAAAAATACTCAACCTTCAGTTTTTAACAGTTTAAAGCACATACGAGTAGAATCCTTTTACGGATCCAAAGCTGTATCACTAACTCAGTACTGAGGCACAGTCAACACCCACTGCAAGGTCCTGGGCTCCCTTTCCCACCAGATCTGTCTGCATTCCTAATCCTTAACCGCACAGGGGTCTTATTCTCCCCCTGATCACCTACCCAGTGCTCTGCTCCCTTACCTCGATCCACCTCCAGCACACACCCCTGCATACATCTTTGTGTTCTGATTTTGGCCAGCACTCGAGCTTACCAACTTGCTGGCACCGTCTCTCTCTCACAGTCATTGATCCCTACACTGGTCCCCTGCCCTGGTAAGCAAGGTCAGACTTTTTTCTTCCACTCTGAAGAAATGACTGTCCAGTGTTACATGGCCAACTCATCTGTGAGAAAACACACATGCAAGGCACATCCCAAGACACCCTGCTGTACAAAAAGGGCTGCTGAAATGTTGCACCTCAGTAAGAGTGTCGCTGAAACTTTTCTAATGAGGCAATGGTTTTATATAGATACTACATATAACACATTAAACAAAAGTGGCAGACATCCCAACAGAGCACTTACTTAGAACAAAAAGTGTCCTCATCATGCCAAATTGTGTCAGCAGTAGAAGAATACTGCCTCACTTTTCTCTGGACTCCTATAGCAGCATTAGGTGGCTCAGTAGAAGTTATTTTTGTACACACGCGTCAGGACGTTCAAAACTGCTGTATTTGTCAGGGTAGCCATTAACTTAGAAACACTGTTGTGTGCACATACGCTGGATCACTAGGCATAGAGAGAAAACTTCCACACGCTCTGAAAGCAGCAAGTTAGGGACAGACCTGCCACCAGGCACAATACGTTTATTTCGTGTTTTGTTTGGAAAAGGTGCTTACAAGTGTTAACTCATTGTTTTGAACTGCTTCCTAAAAGGAAAGAAATTATTAAAAATTCATATGCTAATTATGCTTTGAAGAATGAAGCTGATGGAGAAATGCATAGAAGAACTCAACTTCGGAAGAACTAATACTTAGTCAATACAAAAATCATTACAAAAAGAATATCAGAAAATAATTTTTAAGTGTTCCTTTCCTTTTCTCCTCCCTGGATTCAAAGCTTCTCATTACAACCACAAGGTTTAATACTCCTGAGTCTATTTGGCAGCATACTCCTAGAAGGTCCATAACTGGCTGGGGGCAGCATCAAGGTAAAAGAAAAGTTCGATGTTAAAATGTATATACTACTTTGAATTTTGACGCAGTGGCATTTATATGTTGGTGAATCAAATTGACACAACACATGATGACAAAAACTGGAATTGAAAAGGCTTACTTCCCTTTCGAATATGGCAGAAGACAGAAAATGACCTTCAGGTTAAGGCAGTAATCGAGGTTTCTTTTCGAAAAAATAAAAAGAAAAGAGACTAACTGTTACTTCCTTTATCCCCAGCCTTAGTCCCTAGCCTTTATGACTCTCACCTACTACTATCAAGAGGTGTTTGGCTCTCCTAACTGCAATACTACAAGTATTCGTAATTAGAAAAAAATATATATTTCTTGTCTAAAATCTTGCCCACAGAAACTCTTCATAATGAAACAAGGAACCCTCAGTATCAATGCAGGCTGGGGGATGAAGGGATTGAGCGCAGCCCTGCCAAGAAGGACTTGGGGGTACTGGTGGATGAAAAGCTGGACATGAGCCGGCAATGTGCGCTGGCAGCTCAGAAAGCCAACCGTGTCCTGGGCTGCATCAAAAGAAGCGTGGCCAGCAGGTCGAGGGAGGGGATTCTGCCCCTCTGCTCCGCTCTGGTGAACCCCCCCCCCCCCCCGCAGCACTGCGTCCAGCTCTGGGGTCCCCAGCACAAGACAGACATGGACCTGTCGGAGCGAGTCCAGAGGAGGGCCACAAAAACGATCAGAGGGATGGAACACCTCTCCTATGAGGACAGGCTGAGAGAGTCGGGCTTGTTCAGCCTGGAGGACAGAAGGCTCCAGGGAGACTGTATTGCGGCCTTTCAGTAAAGGGGGCTTACAAGAAAGATGGGGACAAACTTTTTAGTAGGGCGTGTAGCGATAGGACAAGTGGTAATGGTTTTAAACTAAAAGAGGGCAGATTAAGGCTAGATATAAGGAAGAAATTTTTTACAATGAGGATGGTAAAACTTTGGAACAGGTTGCCCAGAGAGGTTGTAGATGCCCCATCCCTGGAAACATTCAAGGTCAGGTTGGACGGGGCTCTGAGCAATCTGATCTGGCTGAAGATGTCCCTGCTCATTGCAGGGGGGGTTGGACTAGATGGCCTTTAACAGTCCCTTCCAACTCAAACTATTCTATGATTGTTGACAGCACACCAAACAGTCAAGAGCCACCACATGATGCTGATAACATGTTTTCAAGAGGCATCACCCGAGTTCTTCAGCATTCAAAAAACAGAAATTTTTTTCATCCTTCCCCAGCCATGCTACAGATTTGTCAGTGAAAACAGGAGGATGAAAATTTACTGGCTGTACCCGAACTTTTTTTTTTTTTTTTTTAAATAGTGTTTCCATACAATACCTTGTACAGTGGCATTCTGTGTCACAGTTATGGCTTCCATATACCGTAGCACCACCAAAGCTTCTAAGCACAGACTAGGACTCCGCACAGAGCTGTTATCTCTTCAAGAGCTGTCCCCTTCATAGACTACTATCTGCAAAATACAGTAAAAGAGTTTGTTTTGAAGCCTTCCCTCCCCGCCCTTTCTCTTTAACTTTGCTCCACTGCTACTACAGGAGGACTTGTAGCACCACTGTGAGCAATATTAGCTCCTTGATTTGGAAGTCTTATGACGAGGCTCTAAAGCGCCATGGCTGGCTTGGAGAAGACAAACAGTAATACTAAATTTTGAGTTACTAGATCCATTTACTATAAATTGCTGAAAACTCAAACTTTAAAAACACAAATATCATCTATAAATGTGAAAACAATGCAGAACTTCAAATTAAAATCTGATTTACCAAAAACATTCTGGTCTCTTTACTAATTTTCACCTGGTAGCAAATCTTTATCATTATATGCCGAGCTGTGGTTATGTATATATGCAGTTCAACATGGAGAAAAGCTTCTATGAATGCCCTCATGTTTTCTCCACTGCATGATAAGCACGCACTTAATGCATAGGCTGCTAGATCTCAGTGCAAGACGAAGAAATTAAAGAAAAAAGCTGAAGTTTTAGTTCCCTTCTTTTCCATTTTTTAGAATTAAAATTCATAGCTTTCAACTAAAAATCAAGACTCTGAATACAATTTTTCTTCACAGAAATGGAACTTTAAATTATTTAGCATTGTCCATGTATAGTAAGCACAGGTGTATATAGTTCACCACACAGCAATTCTGCCTGAAACAGAACTAGTTATTAGTTTATCCATTGCAAATGTTTAAATCATCTAACGGAATCCAGAGAAATCCAAAGTAAATTCTTAGGTGCTATGGATGAAATTCATACCCTACAATGACAGCAGCACTATTTTCACTTTATAACAGTTTAGGTGGTGTATAAGCCTTACGCAGGCTTGTCCTCCTCTACCCCAGAATGGATTCCATCATTCAGGATAAGCTTGCATTACAGGACAGCTAGAACATCTGGCAGCGCACCACAGGAATTTGTAGCAAATGTGGTATGATCATACGGTGTTTCATGTCTGGAGTATTTTAAAAGTGGGGGGTGGGGGGTCCCCCATTGCAGAGAGACCATCTGCAATCATAGTTTTGTTTAACTCACACACTCTTTTTTTCCAGTTTTGTCCTTCAAACTGCACTTAGAAACCTAGCTAAGGCTTAGATTCTCACCCTTCAGAAACCGTATGGGAATTCAGCAGTCAATTTTCCATTATGCTTCCAAATACACAGAGACAGCCAGGTCTGCTCACGTATCCTCACTGCTGCCAGAATGCAGACTCTTGTTTAAAGACAGCCTTTCCGATCCAAGTTTCTTCCACTGGACTTCTTTCAGGTGTTGAAAAGACCTATATAAGGCCAAGTGTTCCAAGAGGCACTGAACAATTTTGACTCTCTCAGAGTGTGTGCACCCAGGTGGTGCACACAAATGTGCAGATGAAGGGAGAATAAAAGCACTTTTTGTCCTGCCCAGCCCCATTGGAGATAGATGGGCATCCCAGACTCCAATGCACAGTGAAGGTTATTTACTGTTGCTTTGTGCCATTCCCAGATACTGGAAGCAGCTTGGCTAGTACTCCTTAAAACAAGAATCTAGAAGTGTGAAGTGTGGAGTTTACACAGTGCCTCACAGAGCATTCTTGGCTCTTCTGGCTGTTGCCAACTGACAGCAGGAATGAACCACAAAAAGCAGTGTCACAAAATAGAAGTTATGAACTTCTAGATGTAAGTCATGCTCTTTATGTTATGCTCCAAAGACATGCATTCCAGCATTTGTCTCCAGGCTCCCTGAACTAGAAAACAAAACAGCTTTCTACTCCTTGAGAGTTCAGGGAGGAATTGAGGAGGAAGAAAAACACACACACAAATGGGGGGGGGGGGGGCACGACCAAACCAAAACCCAAACAACCCCAAAAAACAACCAAAAGCCTTAGTCTCAGATTCCTGAAGGAAAGCAAAGGAACCCAAACTGCATAACTCGACATGATAGTTTTCATACTCAAGACTAGACCTACAGTTACAAGGTCACTTAAGCATTATTAACATAGGTATTTCCTAGTAAGAACATCCAAGTTGTTTTCGTTTCTAAACATAAGGTGGCAGCATACGGACACTAGTATCTAAAGGCTATTAGCGCCATCTCCGAGAAAGCCAAACAGCTCGGTTACACGAGTACGACACAAGCCGCTCTCTCTAAAGTTGAGAAATTATCAGAAATCTCTAAAGCCTGCACAAAAGAACTTTGAGCATAATGCTTTCATCTACTACCACTCGGCTATGCCTGTCCTCAAAAGCAATCATAAGCTACCACCATCCTAGAGGAAAAGTGCAAAATCCCTGTCGCTTCCTGTCCTGCCAGTCACTGCAGTCAGGTAGCCAGCCTTTCAAGTCTGTGAACAGACGGCATGCATTAGCGTGACTTTCCTTCTCTCTTAGAATCGCAATAGCCCCTACTAGAAAAGGCATAAAAAGCAGCCCTAAAAAAAAACAACTCTGGAAGACCTTTCTTTCTGTCCAGCATTCCTGCTTCAGAAAAGGAAGCATGTTCCCTGCTTCTGAGCATTTGTCTCCTTCAGACAGAAGAGCTTCTAAAACCTGACTTGCAAGAATACTGTACAGTTTGATATTTCTAATGGAACCTATATGCATTTACATCCTGTCAAATTCTGTTTAAGCAAAAGAACATCCTCTGGTAGATCAAGAAACATAATAGCAAAATGGCAAAATGTGTAGCTAGCTAATTGGAGGAGACATTCAGTTTTGAGTCTCTCTTCTGGCTTACTTTACTCATTCCGGGTGGAGCCAGTTTTGTTATCTTCTGGAGCTGATTTCTGTTTTTAAAAAAAAAAAAAAAAAGATTTTAAAAATATTTTTAATATGTATTTTATAAACCCATCCACCTTTGATGATTATGGGCAAAACCTTAGCTGTGATGACAAACTTCCATTACCATAGCTTGATCATCTAAATGACTTTGATGCAAGACAGACGCCTGTGCAATGGGGAGATAAATGGTTATTACGGCTCCCAGTATCACCTCCATCACATCACATCAATCAAATGGATTCCAAATCCATTCATTACACCAACGGTTGTTGAATTACCAGCCCCAGGGGCACAGGCAATGCAGGATCCTCATGGAAAAAGCCTGGATCTTGAGGCCAAGGAACTCCAGGAGACTGTTCAATGACACCTTCGGTGACAGCAACTTAAGCTGGCAACACCTGTACTTGGAAAGAGGAAGAAAGTCCTGTGGTAAGAAAGTGCAAGTCTGACGACAGGGAATGACTCTGGGGCAGATCCTCCTCAGGAGGCAAAGGCTTTGTCGCTGAGGCTACCACCTGAGGGCAGGGATACTATCATAAGGGAGACAGAGGTAGGCTGTAGTGACATGCAGTGTGATTATCAGCAACATGACTACCTAAGATTATGACTTGTCAGCCAAGTGCAGACAATGGCAGACTTTTTGGAAATGCTAGGGAAGCTATATTAGTCTTTATTTGTGTGGATACAAACGGGTGGGGAAAAAAGGGGACAGTTTCTGGAAAGAAAGTTTATTCGGGGGGGGGGGGACACACGGGACACACATGGGGGGGGACAACAAACTGTCAGGGAGGCCTTAGTCATCAATTTCATATTTTGGCTAAGGCCTCCCTGACAGTTTTTGTTTGTTTGTTTGTTGTTTGTTTGGGTTTTTTTATACTCTCACTACCAAACAGAGGACCAGAAATGCAGAGTGACCATGCATGGCTAGAAAAAATGGTGCAAGGAAGAGGGATTCAGAATCACCAGGAACTACAGGAATCTTTAAAAATAGAAGGACCCTATACAGGAGGCATGCCCTTCATCATAAGCCACATGCAATCAGGATGCTGACATTTACAACTTAAAAAAAAAAAAAAAAGGGCACAGGAGAGTTTAACCTAAGAATCACAGAAAAGCCAACAAGTGTTAAGAAGCACATGGTTTGGGGTGATATACAAACACCTTTGTATTTTCCTAAGGAAAGCATAGAACAGCATTCATCAAAACACAAGAACAATTCAACATCCTTGCAAGAGCAACAAAATCCAGGTATCTAGTACAATGGGGCATAGTTTCAAAAAAGGAGTTAACAGACTTCTTTATTTTTAAATAAAGAGAAAGTAGCAGTGCAGCTAGAAAAGTAAAAATATTTTCAGTGACAGGAAAACTATTTAAAGACATCATATCAGCAATCATGCTTTATGGCCTGTTAGGAAAGGCTAAGAACCAATCCAAAATAATTATTCTGACGAAGAGGAAGGATGACATCCCTCAAAAAGTGGAAGTTATGCTGAAATGCAGAAAATGGACATGGTCGCGAACTGTCATATTAAAACATAATAGGGCAGGCCAGAAATATGGCTTGGGGAAAACAACTTGCAGACAGGAAGAGAACCGATGACTCCTTTCTCAGCTGTATCAGGGACTGTGAGACATTGAGAGAGTTCATAAGGCCAACTGATGGTCAAAACATAAGCAGGGCACAAAAAGTGATTTTTGTACCCATTTTGTTTCAGACAAACTTGGAAAAGTTCCTGTGCCAAAAATTTCCTTTACAGAAGTTGCGTTACAGAATATTTTAAACTGAAGTGTCTGTAGGATAGATTACAGAAGGGATTAAGCCATCAAAATGAATAACAACAAGTCATTAGACCATATGGTATCCCTTCAGATGCTCAACCTGAGGATGAAATAACAAGCATAATAGCTGTGGTGTTCTACCTTGGTACCAGGGGACTGGATGGTACCATACATAACATGAATTTTTATAAAGGTTTCAGAAAGCTTAAGGCTTATAAATCCTATGTCCATTCCAGGCACGCTAGTAGAAGCATATTAGTAGAAGCTAGCTAGAAGAATTAGTGTGTACATGAATAAGTAGTAAATGTAGATGAAACATTAGCACAGTTTTTGTAAAGGAAATTCATGCCTGAAAAATCCTTTAGAATTATTTGGAATAATCAATGAGCATGTAGACATGAGAAACTCAGCCAATGTACTGTATTCAGATTTCCAGAAACCATTCAGTACAGAGCCTTGCCAAAGGCTCTTAATGTATGTTGCGTGGGACAACAGGAACAGTTCTCCCCCAGAGAAGCAACTCGTTAAAAGGCTGAAAGAACTGGAATAAATGGTCAGTTCATAGTCAGGCAAAAATTGCCAGCAGACTCGTGCAGCGATCTCTGCTTAGCCCTAGGAAACATACTTACAGAGGATTTGAAAAAGTCAGGTGAATAGCGAGGTGACAGAGATTTCTAACAATGTCCTCCTCCTGTGTGGTTAAAAAAATGCCCCTATAGAGTTGCTGCAGGGACTAACAATATTGTGGTAACAGACAGTAAAGCTGCAGATTAATTTCAGTGTGGATAATGAAAAAAAAACCAAAACAACCCAAACATGCACAGGGGATGGGGGCTCAAAGTTTTAACATTATACATTGTATGATGGTCTCTGAGAGAATTGTTAGGACCCAAAAAAGATCTTGATAATTAATATGTTTAAAAGCTCATTGCTCGAGAGCTGGATAGAAGGTCTGGAAATTCTTGGAAAAGAAGAGAAAACACAGGAGGGGGGGGGGGGAAATTACATCACAATTAATCCATATCGTTCCTCCATCTTGAATATGGTATATGGTGCGGGCCTCTACCTCTCAGAAATGAGAGAGCAGTATGACCAAAGGTACATAAAAGGATGATATGAGATACAGATCACCTGCTGTACAAAACAGACTGCTTCTTCAACCAGAAAGAGAGCAAACTGGGAAAAGAGTGACAGAGTTCTATAGCTATCATGGAAGTGATATTATTCACCATCTTCTGTAATAGAAGTCTTAAGAAGCATCAAATGAAGTTATGAAGTAGCAAGTTTAAACACACACACTCTCCTCTCTCTCTCTCTTCATGCAGCACCTGGATATGCCGAAATTCACTTTTCCATCAGATATTGTGAATGCTAAAACTTTGTACAGCTTAATAAATTACTTGGACAAAGTTAGATGAAATGTGCAAAGACACAGGCTCTAGCTCATGAAATTTATTGGCCACAGGTCACAATCACCAGAAGAATATTCCAGGGCTACCTCCGACAATGGACCAGAGACTGAACTTCTTTTGGTTGAGTACGACAGTTCCTTTAACAGACACCATCAATGTTTCCTTGCTTATTAACTACTGTATTTTAATGTAGGCATGCTTTTTAAAAAAGATCATCATGTGTTCACTTTATGACCCCAGAGATCTCTGGCATAGTACAACCACAGTTACAACACCTCAGGTGGCCTGGTTTTGTCCACAAAAGGCCCTCTTCCTTGAGGAAAAACAGGTGATGTATGGACAGCTTCTGCCATTGAATTCAATGCCTCGCAGCTGCTTTCCAGTTCATTTGAATGCATTCTCAAGCTTATTTACACAAGCAGAAGTTAAGAATTATGGCCGAGACCTTTAATCACAGGTATCTTCAGACCAAAATGCCGCTGCTGTACATTTCCTTCAACTTCATGTCAGATTTCCAACTATATGTAAAGATAATTCCAAGTCCAGTTCTCCAGCTAATTAGGAAGAAACCTTTTAGACAGTATTCTAAGAACCACTGTTGACATTTTGTTCTAGGAGATCTGTAATAAGATTTACTCATTAAGTCTGTCCCTTCATTTCCTTATGCTCCAGCGTTCTTTCAGGTATTCCAAAGACAAACGTAGTCAAAACTGTTAAAAGTGGTAAAACTAAACTCATTCACTCCAGAGCGTTTGTTTTCCAGGACTTAATCACACTTCTTTGACTGATGTTTAGGTTTTACTAAGGTGTGTTTATGTTATTTTGAGGGTTGCCCAAGGCTGCGGTGACTAGAACTGCTGTATATGCAGACAAACCTGGAAGCACAGTTCCAGTTCACACTCTCAGCCCACAGAATGCCACATGTTGGAATGCAGCAGGCAGCTCAGTGACTTAGTGCACAGCTGGGCACATTCAGGTAGATAACCTGAGGGCTACCCACAGCTGTGCAGCCAAAGGAGTGCAGCAATCGGGATAAACACATTTTAGATGTTCATTATGTAACATGTTTTCAAGTGCTTCTAAAGCCATCCCCAACTAAACTTGTCAGACTGAAGAACAGCCACCGCCAGATAACAAGTAATGCTCAGTCTGCTTAAAAGTTTTAACTGCATCTTCACAAGAGGCTGAAGGCATCTTAACGATCAAATCAAACTTCTGCGTCTGTCTTCCTCCGACTGATGTTCGCAACTCTATTTGTGATCAACAGTTTTATTGTTACAGGGGAAGCCCGCTATCACAGTAGTCGGGATAACAGAAGTCAGGTCATATTACCCAGGTCAACCTCAGAGGACACTGGATAGCAGAACTTTTAGCTATTGACACTTTTACGGGTAGTATCATTAAGTATCATCATTTGTGTTTCGAGATACAAAAAAGTAGTATGAAAAGCTCACAAAACAAGAAGATAAGCCTATATGCTTATTTAAAAAAAAAGTTCAAGAAGCATGCTTTAATAATGCTTTTTGTAGTTAAGGAAGTGAAATGTGCTTGTTGAAAATACTTCTGCCTAACCACTCATCATTTTCATTATGGCAGTGCCAAAGAATGATCAGAAATTGAAGCCTGCAAAGTGCTAGACACTATATATAAGCATCAGCCTCTGTTATTTAAGAGGAGGGAGTTTCATTAATCAAGTCAAGACCATAAATCATTAAAGTCTATCAGTCAAGGTTGGATTTTTAAAAACGAAGTCACTTTGATTATAGCAGAACAACTTAACTACTTTAAAAGTTCTTGTTCTTTAGCTATAGTTCATATTTCATCCTAGAGTCTCAATGCACTTTAAAACATGTAACTTTCCTTCTAGGTCTAACTAGTACTTATTAGAGCTACATTCAGGTAATGTACACAGGTAAAAACACGGAATGTTTAGCTCAAGAATCACACAGCCAAGCTCTCTTCATAAATCTATTATCTCCACTCATAACTCTTGAGAATTCTAGAGTCTACTGGGCCACAAATAGAAACATTTTGAAAGGAATAGCCACTTACACCAAAAAATCAACAAATACCCTAGCCCTAGTTAACAGTTTGCTTTAGAAGGGGCCAAAGACATTCTTCATGGGCCAGCCTTCAACCACTCCACTCAGCTTTAGTCAAATTCAACACTGCTGAGGGTGTGCTTGGGGGCAGCTCTTCTAAGGGCGTCTACTGCAGCTCAGATCACCTTCAGGCCGCAGCTACCCGTTTAGAGTCTACAGAGTTATTTTTCTTGGGGTTACTTGAGGTCTTGCTCAGGTGCACAGAGTCAGTCCCTGTGGTCCAGACACGTACCAGCGAAAGCCCCAGAGGAAAGGAAGGCCCACGATCACGTATCTCTTCACTCCAAAGTCTCTGCCTACAGCTCTCTATTCTCCTTGTTAAGTCTCATCTCTTCAGTCAGCCAGGGCCCATGACCTACTTGGTACGAGCAATTCAGTCACAACAGAAATAGCCTTAACAGTTGCATTTCACCAGTTTTATACGGATTCTCCAGCAGCACTTCCAGGACACAACAGGACACAATGCAACAGGCCACACAGCGTATCACTGGGCTCTCTAAGTGTGCCCGAGCTAATTTTTATCTCCTTATTTCTAAAGGGAAAGAAAAATGAAGAATCAGTTTTTCTAGTGTAATTAAAGCACAAAACAGCCACCTAGGCAAGGATTGTCCACACTTCCCCACGTGAACAGCAGCTTAGGGAAAGGCTCTGCAGAGGAGAAGCCTGGGTGGACAAGGGCACCGGCCTCTGCAGTACCCCACAGGTTAAACTGCATCCTACCTACTTCGGAGGCGCGCAGACGGAGCGGCTCGGTCCCTAGTAAGGACACCGCAACAGCAGCCAGCAGCCAGGAAGCGCCAGAGGCCTGCCCGCCCGCCAACGGCCCCGGGGGGCGCAGGCGCTCGGACGGCAGCGCCCAGCCGCGGCTGCCCGGGGCCGCCCCGCCAGCCGGCGTCCGGAAGACCCCGGGGCCGCCGCTTGGCCCCGGGCGGAGCAGAGGCTTCCCTTGCCCGGAGCCGCCAGCCGGGCCGCCCGTGGCTAGCGCGGGGCCAGCGCCCGGCCCACAGCGAGAGGCCCGGCGGGGCACCCCGGGGAGGGGAGGGGAGGGGAGGGGAGGGGGCCAGCGCCGCGGCGCGGCCCTGGGAGCGCGTGAGCAGGAAAGGCCTTTTTTGGGCCTCGGAAGTGCCACATAAGGCGCGGAGGAAACGCCAAATATGGTCGGCACGGTTCCGGCCGCCGCGGGAGCGGTGTTTCCGCTCGGCCTTGGCCGCCCCGCGGCCGCGTGACGGGGCCCCGCCCGCCGGCGCGCTCCCGGCGCTGGCGCGGTGCCGCGCGGCCCGGCCGGCGCTGCGCGAGCGGCCGCGGCGCGTCCCCGCGGTGCCCCCCCCCCCCCGCGCTGCTGGGCGGCCGCCAGCCGTGACGCACGGCCTTTCCTGCCGCTAGTGACCAGATCTGGGGCTAGGCTTCAAATCACAAACAGCTGAGGCTTAACTGGGGCAAATGGCTGTTCTGCCAGCGACTGGGACAGCGAGAGGCCCCCGCTTCCTTCCCGCCCCCGCGGCGCTTCCTGCGCGGCTGCGGGCTTTTACCTGCGCGGAAGGCGAGGGGCTTCCCCGGCCAATGGCAACACCTGCGGCTCCCCTGGGAACAGCCTCCTGGCGACCGGCTGCCCCTCCCAATTAGACTAGGAGCAAACTTCTCAAGAATCAGAAATCCTGTCTTCGTCAGATCAACAGCAAGCGAAAAGATGTCACGGAAAATGTACAGTCAATGCTTTCTCAACCCTGAAATCTGCTTTCATTTTACGGGGTGAAGGCCACGAAAAGAGTGGAAGCAAAAGACCCCATGCATTTTCTTTCCTTTATGTTATAAAGAGGGACAGCAAATGCAAAGCACAAGTCGCTGCAATTTAGACCAAATGCCAAAGCGTAAACTATGAGCACTTTCTAGGAAGTTACACCGAAGGGTATCTGCATGAAAGTGGCCCTGGTTGGCATATGTCAACAGTTTTTACAATTTCCCCCCCCCCCCCCAAACCAGAGGCTCCATGGTACTGGGGAGCTTCCTGCAATGAGATGCAATTCAGACAAGTGACACCTCAGCTGGACAGGAGGTGTCATTTGCCAGCTTGCAGGCCGTCGCAGGCAAGCTACAGTGCACAGGTACTGAGCCCTTCCCTTAGAACACCGCTTGCTTGCACTACTCAGCTATACTGCTTTTTGAGTCAGGGTTAACATGGGGCCAACAGTAACCCTACATACCTGGTTCAGCGCCGCTGAACATCCCTGCAGCTGGACACGGCTACCTGTGGAGTGCCTGTGACCACTGCCCACAGCTGTGGGAGGCCAGAATTCTTCCATTTAAAGTGAGACTGCAGCGCCCTCAAGAGAAGGCCTAAGGAGGTGACCGGGGAGCGGGGGGAGAGGGTTAGGGTGGATTTCTGGAGGCCTCCACAAGTTGAAAGGGTCTGCCATCACAAAGTGAAGAAAGCATGGGGCAAGCAGGACCAGCGTTTCTTCGAGCTATAGAGGCCTTGCAGATCCCATCATCTCCCTTGCACTGCCGCCTTGGCACCCACAGGCAAGTCTTGTGTGCAGAGGTGGCTAGCCAGATGTCAGAGACGTGCCCTGCTGCCAGAAAGGGCGCTCTGGCTTTCATTCCTGTACAGCCCTGCAACACTGCCTGACTCGGTCCACTTCGTACACGATGCACCAAAGAGCACCTATCTTCTTTGCTGCCTCTTTAGTCGTGGCAATTACCGTCACTGCTCATTTCTGTACAAAGTGCTCTGGAGAACCTGGGGCACCATCAGGCTCATCAGGCATTGCTTGAGAGCCCACTTGGTCAGTTTTTAGCACAATCACAATTCCAGAAGGCTAGACCAGGAGTTAGCAGAGACTAGCTTGAAAAGACAGCAACATCTACAGCTTCCTGAGGAGGGGAAGTGGAGAGGAGGGGGTGCTGATCTCCCTGGTATCCAGTGACAGGACAGGACACGTGGGAATGGTTCAAAGCTGCATCAGGGGATGTTCAGACTTGACATTAGGAAGCATTTCTTTACCAAGAGGGTGGTCAAACACTGGAACAGGCTTCCTAGAGAGGTGGTCGATGCCCCATGCCTGTCAGTGTTTAAGAGGCATTTGGACAATGCCCTTAAAAACATGCTTTTACTTTTGATCAGCCCTGAAGTGGCCAGGCAGTTGGACTAGATGATTGTTGTAGGCCCTAGGTCCCTTCCAAATGAGTTATTCTATTCTATTCTGGTCTAGTCTAAACATCTGAACAGAGTAGCGCCCACAGATCAGAATGGGCTTGGGCTGACTCCAGCTGTTTACTTTGCTGTTGACTTTGGGAACAGGAGGTGGGAAAAAATTTTGTGGTTAGCTTTACATAATGTTATTCGCTTCCTTCTTTCAAGCATCACATTTGAAGGCCCTTCTTCATTGTCTCATCTCCCATAAGTAGATTTCTGTGGCTTCTGACATGGGTTACACGCTCAGACAGTGTGAAGCCACATATTCAGCTTGCCCAGTGAATCTGCCTTGTCCGGAGGCTGGAGCCCCTTGGGCTGAAAAGAGCTAGTGCTTTTCTCTGAAAAGGCCCAGCAGCGCCAGCTGCAAAGTCACTGTTAGCAGCTTGCAGACCGCGCCCGGCACTGCAGGCACAAACCAGCACAGAGACAAAGCAGCACAGGCCCTTCCCCACAGCTTGTCCCAACCCGCTGAGGACAGTCCTGCCTGAGAGACGACAGACTGGGATTTACCAACTGCTCAGCTCTTAGGCATCTTCCAGAATTGCTGCCACTTGCCAGGGGTGGGCTGCATCCCCAAGAAGAAGGACTAGCCCAGGGGCTTCAGCATGTTGCCCTTCCTAGCC
The DNA here is from genome assembly GCF_018139145.2 of Gymnogyps californianus. Classification (NCBI taxonomy): domain Eukaryota; kingdom Metazoa; phylum Chordata; class Aves; order Accipitriformes; family Cathartidae; genus Gymnogyps; species Gymnogyps californianus. The sequence goes on along the minus strand of NC_059484.1, from coordinate 22,066,242 downwards.
AGTGGGGTCGATTTTGGCAAGCAGTAGGGCATCCTGTGTCCGACGGAGACTGCTTGCCAGTTTACACTGTGCCGGGTGCATTCATCAAGGCCTATATCTGCATCCTAGCTCCTCACAACCCTAAACATTAGTTTAGATTTCTAGAGAGCCCACCTGAAACGACTGACACCAGAACGCTCCTCTGTACCTGCACCACCAGCTCTCATGGATGCAAACTCCTCTGAATTTGCTCTGCAGAGAGTTCACATACCCCCTGAAATGTATTTCACCGTGTAAGGAAGTGCTTTCCTCCTATACATGCTGAAACATCCGTACTAAAGGCTATCAGGTCCACGCACTTATATGCCCCATGTTGTGTCAAGGAGGAACTTAGGACAGCCCTCAGCTGAGCAGGCCTGCCTTCCATCAACCAGCCGTTTGGACTGACCTTATTGTGTTTCCAGCCTAGAAACTGCTCTGTTATCTTGCCATCCAGTAAGATTTCTGACTACCTATGAACACACAGATGAGATCCTAATTTTCAAACCTCTTTTTCAGCACTGGGAGAATTTTTTTTTGTTCCTAAGATGAGCGCACATGCTTCTGGAGAAGCCAGAAAACAGGAATCGTGGCTACTTCAAAAGAGCAGGTGACACACCTAATGCAAGGATGTGCGTGCTCCATCCATGCCTTTGCGAGCAACTGGACTTAAGAGTAATTGGTCTCCCCTCCTTTCTTTCAGCAGATATTTCTCCAGGAGACAAGCAGCGCTTGTTACTTCCCAGCCACTCAAGGAGTCAGGGTTGCTGCAGCACAGTCTTCCTATGTAGCAACTTAAAAGGAAAATGTGGAAGTCCGCACAAGTTGATATTTTATTTATTTTTTTTTCTGAAGGGTATTGTACACCAAATATCCCATTGGCAGGAAAGCGCATTCGATGTGTTTAGAAGCCAAACAGTCACTTTCATTTTAACAAACACAATTACAAAGTAAAAATAAACCACAAAATAATGAACCGCATGTTCATAACATACAAAAATTGCTGCCTACTCAGTAGGTAACTACAACATTCCAACTCCTGAATATATATATAAATTTACATTTTTGTAACAAAAATAGACTTTGAGAGGTGTGGGGGGTTTTTTTGCTTACATTCCGTCCCCCAGGGCTTTCTCGTGCTCCCCTCCCCACCCGTTCCCTGTTCTCCCTTACATTCTTTGAGTAACATCCCTTTCACTTTAAGGCAAGATGCAAAGCATCCATTCACACAAATGCATGACGTCAGCAAGGCTTCACAAAAAGGCACCAAGACTTGTAACTTTAAAAACAAAACTTCTGCCACGTGTGAGTGTCTCATCAGGTGATATTTACATAGCATCACTCTAACATGCTCAAATACAGTAAGTGCTGTTCCCAAAGAAGTTTGAAACTCATTACAGCATTGTCACTGAAATAGAATTAACATTTACAAAATATGGCCCTGCAAACTCCAAATAATACAATATGGATATGCAAAGATTTTTCACATCAATAGTACCTAAAGGAAAGCAAAACCATGGCACATGTACAATTTACATCAGCTACATACTTAATCAAAAGTCCTTTCTTCCTAATAAAAGACTATTGTTTACGGGGAAAATTATACTGAACTTATATCCACAGTCCATGCAAATTAAGTCATTCAACAGAGGTGGAAAACTTAAACGGCAGTTGTTTCAGGCAGCTGAAGTTTAAAGAAAAGTTAAATAGCCTTGCAACGTATGGTGTTGGGGGAGTAACTGGAGACTCCATGTCTGACAATACCAATGGAAAAGGAGAATTCTCCTGTTCCAGAAGGTAATCTCAGCAAATCTCAATTGTCCTTGGAGAAAAGGCTGACGTCATGTCTGAAAGTGCTGAGGTCACCTGTGAGCTGAAATTGTTGGTGACCCCTGGAGAGGAGAAGGAGGTGGCCACTTGGGTCTGAAAAGTGGCAGTGCCAGAGGGGTAAGTGGTTGCTATAGAAGGAGATGGGAATGTGGTGTGTGCAGGGGAGGGGTAGGAAGAGGGAGCAGGGGAGGAATACACTGTGCGCACTGGTGAGGGGTAAGTGGTGGCAATGGAGGAAGGGTAGGATGTAGTCACAGAGGATGAGTAGGCAGGAATTGGGGAAGCAGTTGAGACCGGAGCTGCCTTTTCCGCTTTCTTGTCCTTCTGCCTAAGGTGAATTTTAGTGTGTCTCTTCCTCTCATCACTTCTGGCAAACTTTCTGCCACAAATGTCACAGGCAAATGGCTTCTCTCCTGTGTGTGTGCGGATGTGCGTAGTCAAGTGGTCGCTCCTGCTGAAGTTCCGCATGCAAATGCGGCACTGGAAAGGTTTCTGTCCCGTGTGGATGCGGATGTGCCGCGTTAGCTCGTCGGAGCGTGAAAACCTCCGGTCACAGGACTCCACTGGGCAGGCATAGGGTCGCTCATGAGGAGGGGTCTTGCTAGGACGGTTTGGGTATTTCCTCATCCTGCTGGGCTTGATCAGCTGGGACTGATAGTTAGTGTTGAGGGTCTTCAACTCTTGGGAGCCAGTCTGAGTAGCAAACGCCTTAATAGTGGACAGCGGCGTGAGGGAAGGCTGCTGTGCTCTGGTCTCAAGGGCTGGGAAGGGCTTCTGATCAGCGGGAACAAGACTGAGCTCACCTTGTTGCTGAGGGAACAGGTAATCCGGGATCATTGGCACCTGAAAGTTGGTTTTAGCAGTCGGATAAGCTGGAGGTGGATACTGGATGGGAGCTCCAGAGGGGTTGGGAAAGGACTGGGTCTGCGGTTCAGGGAAAATGTCAGAGCTGGAATTGGGAAAAGTTGGTGCAGCCGAATAAATTGGACTGTTCTCGCTGGCTTGGACAGAACAGCTCAGAGGGGGGCTCTGCGAGGAGGAGGATGGCGATGATGAAGAAGGCGTAGAGGTGGGAGGTGCATTAGCCATGCCCACCAGCCCACTGACGAGGCTGAAGAGGGGCTCTGGCCATAGGGTGTTGCTACTGTTGGGGGCCGGCTCCAGGGAGAAGCGCCCCGTGTAGGTTATCGGTGGCAGTCGCGTCGTTTGGTTGGGATAGCTGGTTTCTGGCAGGGTTTTCTCGTTGTTCAGGGAGATCTCGGGGAAAGTGTCTGAAAAGAGAGGAACAGCGGTGACTTCCAGCAGCCACTGCAGCTGCTGCCAGTGCTTCGCGAGCCATCCCCACACAGCGCGGCCCCAGATCCTTGCTTCTGGTTAATTAATAATTGAGCGTCACATATTGCAGCGCCGCTGGCAGGTCTCCAGCGGCAGCTCGCCCGGAGCCGCTGACGCACGCAGGAGAATCCCCCGCGCAGCCGCCGGGACAGGGGCGCCGCTGCAGCGCGGAGCCCCCGCAGGCGCCGCTGCCCCCGCGGCGGACCGGGACTCCCCGCCCGCCCGGGCGAGGCCAGCGCGCTTACCTGCCGCGAGGTGCTCGAAGTGCTGCTCCCCGGGCTCCCCGGCGGCGCCGAAGCCCGCGCTCTCGGGCGCCCCGGGGGGGGCAAGGAACTGCGGGCCCCCGCCGCTGAGCAGCATCATCTCCTCCAGCTTGGGATAGTGAGTGTCCATGGCGGGGGGCGAGTGCGGGAAGGCGCCGAAGGGGTCGGAGATCTGCAGCGGGGGCAGGAGCTGCATCTCCGCCTTGGCCGCGGCCATGAGGGCGCCGGGCTGGGGCTCCGACGGCTGGTGGCGCTGCCGCCGCGGGCCCGGCGGACGGGCCGGCTGCGGCGAGGCGGCCGTCGCCTGCTGCGTGCCCTGCGCCGCGGTCGCCCCGGCGCTGCCGGCTGGAAGTGGTCGGCTCCCCGCCCGCCCGCCCGCCCGCCCGGGGCTCCCCCCGGCTCTGCCCGCTGGAAGCGCTCGGCTCCCCGCCCGCCCCAGAGCCGCCTCTATATATCGGGTCCCACCGGCCGCAGCCCGCCCCGGCCCTGACGTACATGGCCATATATGGAAAGCAGGAAGCCCTTATATGGATGCGGGCCGGAGGACCCCGCCTGGCGTCAGCGCCTGGCACCGGGGAAAGCCAGGCCGTGGGGGCCCCGCCCGCCCCGGGCTGGGAGCCCCGCGCCCGTTGCGGGCCTGTCCCCCGCAACGGGCAGCGCCGCCGCAGCGCCGCCGCAGCGCCGCCGGCCCCGGGGCGCGGGGTCCCCGGCCCCCGCCCGCCCCGGCCAGCCCGCCGGAAGCCCCCGCCGCACTTTCCATATTAGGAAACAACCTTATAAGTCTCGGTTCCGGCGGAGGCTTCCCGCGCCTTATAAGGCGATTCCGGCCCCGGGTGGGGGGGCGCGGGGAGCCCGGGCGCGAGAGCCAGATTGCCGCTGGGCCGCGCGCCCGCCCCCGGGCCGCGGGAGCGCGCGGAGGCCCCGGGCCACGGGAGCGCGAGGCTGCTGCCCGGGCAGGCGGCACGGGGGCCTCGGGGAGCGCCCGGCAGACCCCAGCGCCGCCGCCGCGGTCTCGCGGGCAGAGCACCCCCTCACCCCCACCCTATTTGCTCGGCTCGCGCTACTCGCGCCTCCCCCGTCTCCGCGGAGGGGCCGCGCGCCCGGCGGCTCACGGTCAGCGGCGCCGCGCGCTCGGCAGCCTCGATGCGGAGGAGTTTTCTGGGCGCTGGCAGCGCGCCCCGGGCGGGGGCTGCCTGCTCCCGGAAAAGGGGAATCTCTGGGACTCCGGAGGCCTGCCGGGGAGCGCCCCGCTCCACCCGCTCTTGCCGAAAGCGGAGGAGCTCTGCCCGCAGCGCCAGACCGGGGCAGACCCAGGCTCTGCGCGCCTCCCTCCCGCAGCGGAGAACGGGGCACTGCTACAACCGGAGCCCCGGGTACCGCACGGCCGCAGCCGCCATTGACTTCGGCGCGACGGAGAGCGACAGCGCTCGGGACTCGGCTCTCGCGCCCTTAGGGTCGTCCCTTGAGGCAGCCGCAGCTCCTTCCTGCCTGCTCTCCCCGCAGACAGGGGCTGCTCCCAGCGCCGGCTCCGCACGGAACCGACGGCTGTGCACGGAGCGGCCGGGAGCACCGGCTCCCCGCCCGAGGCAGCACGCGGAGCCACGGGAGAGCGCTTCCCAGGCCAGGGGGAGCCTTCCGCGCTATAAATAGGCGCTCGACGCGTCCGCTGCGCCGCTCCGCCCCGCCCGGGCGGCCCCGCTGCCGGCGCGGGGCTCCCCTGGCGCCGGGCCAGGCGGCACCGGCGACGCAGTGCGGCCGCAGTGCGCGTGCGCGGCCGCCGCGGCGGCGAGGGCTTCCCCGCAGTGCGCGGGGCTCCGTGGGCGGCGCCGGGAGCGGCGGCTGCAGGCCGCCCCGCGGGGGTGCCCTGCGCGGGCCGTGCCGGGGGCTCCGCCGGGGCCCCTGCGCCTCCGTGCTCCGGCGGGCCCCATCCGGCTGAACCGGGCCTGCAGCCCCGCGGCGCAGCACGGAGCGGGGGCTCCGTGCTGTGGCCACGGCCGGCGCCCCCTCCGCCGCAGAGACGGAGCGGAGCGACAGGCGCCTTTGTGCCTGCTCGCGGCGCGGTCTCCTGGCCGGCCCCGCTCGCCGGCGCTCGCTCGGGGCATCGCCCGCCTCCGGGCGGGGGCCCGCAGCCCTGCCCGCAGCCTCCACGCCTCGCGGCCGGCCGCAGGGCTGGCCTTTCCCCGCGGAAATCCTGGTGCAAAGCTGGCCCGCCCGCCTCGGGTGCCCGGCAGTCCTCCTCTGCCGTGGGGAGGCAGTTGTATAAATCACAGTACGAGGCTCTGCCGCCTTTGTGATTTATATTCAAGTTGTGAGCAACGGCAGCGCTCTGTCTGCCCACTTTTATAGAAGATTTAAACCTGTCGTGTGTACTGTTTTAACTGAGTTGCTATATTTAAGGCCCTGTCTTGTCAGTACCACTGTGCGGTGCCTCCCGCACTGATGCATTTCCACCCTAAAATCAGTTACGGGTCGCAGCCACAAAATGCCTCCAGGAAAAATGTAGAAAGCTCCCGCTTATCTGCAGCCTGTATTACCCAACGGCAGCTAATACGCATCTGTTCTTTGGTACTTACTCTTTATGGAGAGAAATCATACTGGTTTTCAAATGTTAGTGCACTAGGCCAAAGCTCTATTTTGAAAATGTGATTCGGTGCTTTTCCTTTTTGAACTAATTCAGGTATCTGCTGCAGGTTTTGAGAAGTCCCATACATAATGGTTACAGCTAGTCTCTGATTTCCACGAGCCTGTCACAGTTTGGAGCCCTGTTAGAAAGGGCAGAGTAGCAGAACTTGACTTCTTCTACAAACACTGTAATTTGTTTTGGCTCCTGAGCATCTTACTGATGCAGAAGCCATTGCATCCTCATTTGCCTCTTGTCTTATTTCCCTTCTCTTTCAAGACCAGAAGGAACTCCATTTCAACTACTGCCCGATTCCCAGAAAATTTCACTCATACACCCTGCATATGTTAGGCCCAATATTCCTTTTTAACCAAAGTACGTAATTCAGAAAATTTGGGGTTTTTTCCAAAATCTGAAATCACAGAGAGATGGAAAAGCTATTACTTGCTTTCTTTTCAGTTACCTTAATTTTTATCAATGTAATTCTAATTTAACAACTCATACAAGAGAAAGCAAGAGACCTGCTTCAGAGCTGCAGACAGAGCAGTGTAACTAGCTTGAGCTGCACATAAATTATAGTAATAAAGACTGTTTTGCAACATGTCCTCCACCATTCCGGTGAGGCTTCCTGGCTTCAGTGAAGTACTGGAGAGGCAGCGGATGACTTACAACCTGGACACTGAGCTGGGAAATCACCTGTTGTTGTTCACGCACTGGGACAGACAACGTCTGCTAGTTTTCCAAACTCGTGCTGTGTTCCATTTTCTTTTTCTGAATACAACATTAGGTCTGTAGGAACTACATTAGAAGAGTTAGATTTTTGGTACTGAAAACCAAGATCTGTTTAGTTCAGCCAGCCAGCCACTTGTTACGCTGAGGGATGTTGTGGTCAGACTGGAAGTTGTGAATGAAAGCTTTTGTAGTAAGTGGAGCCTCTAGCTATTAGAATAAGGTAATATCTGTGTTTTGTTTTCTAAGCAGCATAATTTGAATGTCCAAAGAATTTGCTACTATAGATCAGTATTTTAAAAAGAATATCTTTCCAAAATGGCAGTATTTTAATAAATTTGTAACACTTAATGCTCCTAGTGAAAGCACAGAAGTGTAAGACCGCCACTGGATCAGTCACAATTTTATTTGAAATTTTAATAATTTTGGTTGTGATTGTCTAATGAATAAACATGTGCGATACTCTGGGTCTCCTTGAAAGTCTATCGTCATCAAATGTACTTGTCTCTCAATACATTTCAGTGAGAGGAATGCTATTCCAAGGACACAGAGTGAAGAATGCTATGGGGCAAGGGAATGAGAAGAGAGAATGGGATATGAAGCTCCATGAATAAACCACCCATCTCAAGTCACCGGAAAATGCCAGTCTCTGCTTCAGGTTTACAGAACAGTACAAAAAATCTACACTAGTAGATTTCTCCTTTTTTTTTTTTTTTTTTTTAATTTGATGCTGTAATACTAGTGTTCTTTTCTATTTTCTGATTCATAGGTAATTTTTTTCAGCAGCATTTCTTTTCTGCACTTAAACAAGAAATTATTGATAATATAGTTACATGAATACTGCTGTGGCATTGGCATCAGCGAATTTGACAGATTAAAATTCCCCAGTTAATAATAAAATTTATTGAAAGGCTCGATTTTTTTCTACATATTTGTCCAAAAACTTTTTCTCTCTTTTGCTCTAGAATGTATCGTATCAGCACATGCATTAACCAATTGTTTTGATTCTTGCACACAAGTTACCTGTGACAGTTTGCTTAAAAATACCTATTCATAATAGATGTTTTCTATGATCTTTCCTACCTCCTAATAGTCTAGAAAGCACTACATCATGCTTTGAGAAACAACTTCAACCTGCTTCTTTGCAAATTCACAGCAAACATATTCATTGGGCTTTTATGCCTTTTCTGCATTGTATTCATAATTTATTAGCATCAGCTAATGATGGACCCATACCATGATTAGGATGTCTTTTGCATTGGTGTATTTAAACACATCTTCCTAAGTCACTCTCCAGCCACAGAGTTTGTTTGTCTAGCTGTAATTTTTTTCTTCTAACACAAATGTGTTGGTAGGCTTTTAATGATTTTTTTTTAACTTCTTTTCTCTTTTTATTGTTATTCTTAATAGTGATTTCATTTCATTTCTTTAGTGGGATGAGCTTTTAGCCACAGTAGTCCTTTTATATCATTGATTACTTTTTGCTATCTGGTAACCATTTTTGAAATAACTTTTCATTTTCATTCACTTTTCTTTGTCTAAACTTTGCCTTCCCCTTAAATTTTACAAACTATTTTCTTCAGTGCCAGGAAATTATTCCTGTTTTTTGAGGCTCCAGTCATATTGCTGAATCTATCTGATTTCTGCTTGCTCATACCAACTGTAATCAGGTCATGATCCGTAAGTAACCATGGAAGTCCAGCTCCTGCAGGTAAATTACTTGTCTCCCCTTGGCACAACAAGGCCATTGACCTATGGAGTACATTATCTTTTATCTTAAAACAAACAAACAAAAACAGTTACACATTTAAATTTTAGTAGTTTTAAGTACTGGCAGCATGAGACCTCCTGAATTGGGCTCAATGATAATACCAGATGCAGATTTAACAGAGAGACCAAATGAGCTGTGACCTTTCTGTCTACAAGCCCTACCTCAAGCAAAATGCCCATTGCAATATGATGCATAGCACCTACATGACTGCACAGCCCCGTGTTCAGATCAGAGCTGTACCTGTCCATGATTACATCAATTTCCATTTGCTACAGGTATGAGATTAAAGAACAATTTATTCCTTTTTGTTTGTTTGACATAGTTGCCTGTAGTAAACCTTGCATACTGTTGTTACCTTGCCCTAGTCTTTACTGCGTACCACACTAATCCATAGGCATTCAAGATCGTTCACATCAGTTACCAGTCATGCTACAGCAGGTAACCTGTAGCACTTATTTTCTTTGATAGGCTGAACACTTTGGGATCCAGCTCTTGTATCCACATTGCTCTTCCTGAATGAGTGGTACTTGTGAGCTTAGCATTCTTAAGATACAGGAAGACCATTTCCATTAAAAGTGGAATACAAAACTGAAATTAGGAAGAAAATTACAGTTCAGTAAATAGCTGTGCTTAGTTCTGTTATTAAGGAATTTCAACATTGGTTCATCTTGTGCCTGACTGAGGGGAAGAAAGAAGAAAAAAGCTGGTTTATTTATTCTACTAGAAGATGAACAGAAAGTGCATGAGGGGGGTCACATGATCTGAGTTTATCTGGCTGGAAATCAGACATCTTGAGTAAGTCAGTATTTGAGGTTCTCACTATTGTCAACGGAGCAAGGCAGGACCTGCAGAAGCCAATTCATCCTTCCTCATTTATATACCTGCCCTGAATGAGCTGGATCCCTCTCTGTAAACGTGTCTCTCAGATGACTACAGAAAGATTCTGCATAATTTTTTCTGCATCCATATGTAATCTTTTTGACGGTTAAAAATTAGCTGAGATGAATCCTGAGTTTTGTTTTGCTTGCTTTCTTAGTAGAAGCTGATACAAACTATTTTATATTCAGCTTCAGTGTAACTTTCAATGTTTAATTTCTTTAACTGTTTTTTCATTCAGACTAATTTGTTGTGTTATTGTGCTAGTGAAAACATCATGGTGCCTTTACAAAATATGTTTCCACACAATTACAGCTTTGTCTCTCAGTTATTTTTCATAACTGCTGCTTTCACAACTGCAGCTTACTTCCAGGTCTTGCCAACCTGTACTGTGACTAAATGTAAAGTGGTCGCTGTTACTGTTGGCATTGGATATAATTGAGTTCAACTCTGAATGCAAGAAAAGTTAACCAACTTTCCTGTCTTTGTAATTTGTCTAGTGTTCTAATATAAATTTTGTTTTAATTAGATGCACTTTTCGCTTTATCCACAAACATAGTTCCCTTGTGTCTGGAAGGCCCAATGACTTTTGGCAAAATTCAGTCATTTTCTTTCAGAGATGTTGGTTTTGCCTGGATATGTAACAATAACAGCAGCAATCATAATTTCTCTAGGTCTCTCACTAGTTGTTCAAATACACATGCCTTCAATTGTCTTTATCCCAAACCTCCAATTACCTCATTCTGTTCCCTCCTCTATTTCCTCTGCGTACTGTTTTTAATATTGCAGACTGTAAAAGAAGTTTACATAGATATCCCTTTAAAAAGTTTTATTATTCTCTAATTTTATCATTCTCTATTTATTATGTTGTACTATTCTATAAGCCTGAAGAGTTAGAAACAAGAGGGGGTATTCCAGCTTTTTAAAGAAATGCTGTAGAGTTGTTTCTTCCCTCTCACACCCCCAGAACCAAGCCATCCAATTTAAAAAGCTGTGACATTTTTAGGTATTGTACTGTAGGACATTCTACAGATATTTTAAACATATTTATCATTAATTTTGCTTTCTGTGCAGTTATGTTCATTACAATAGAAGTCTGTCGCTTTTAGGTGGGGGCACAGAGGGAATGGATACAAATGCACTCATCATTTCAAATGAAAAAAATACTTAAATTTAAGCAGCCTTTTCAGTCCTATGAGGAGTGAGAAACAGATTTTTATCAGCACTTTTTGAATGCATGGCTTTGCTCTAATGATTGAGACGGACGTCCCCGTGTTTGCTGCGAGATCCTTACCCCATTCCGGTACGTGACTCTCGTTCTGTACAGAGGCCTGAAACGCGTTACACGCGTGGTCTGTAGCCGTATTGTCTAACCGCGAGAGGGAACTCTTCCCTGCGATTACTGCGGGAGCTGGGCGTGGTCTACAGAAATTAAATAGAGCATGGGTTGTGTAAGAGTCAGGTTGCCTGTTTTTTTTCTTGATCTCAGACATTATAGATGAGCAGAAAGGTGACGTCACCGATTTTCCCCAGAAATCTAAGGCAGCTGAGGGTTTCCCCTCAGGCTTTCATGCTCTGATTTAAACAAATCCTTTAAAAATAGTTCATTTGGGATGCATGACTTAATAGACTTCATAAGCCTGTAACGCTTGTGTCATTGCAAAAAAGAGCTGCTATTCGCTGCTTGAAGTATTCAAACATTTCCCCTAGTGCCTAGGAGTACCTCTGCTCTGGTGAACTCTCATCTCCAGTTTAGATAATTTGGCTGTGGTTGCTAAGAGACAATGCTTACCGTGGTTCATTGTTAGCCCTGTGACAAATGGTATTAGGTCTCCTATAGCATCAGGATGACTAAGTCGATTAACCATATATAAGGTTGTCCTCTATTGTCCCTGCAGAATTATTACGAGAAATATTAGAAAGGCAGAGGTAAGTAGTGGAAGAAAGGCAAAGCAGATAACAATTGTGAGCATTCAGCAGGTGTTGTCGATGAACAAAGACAACAGATGCCTCTACCAGTGCTGGGATCTCACTGCTCCTGTGACACAAGCACTCAGTTCCCTCCTTCAGTAGTAATAATTTCACACGTTCACATTCTTCTTCAGGACAAAAATCACTGATGCCATCTACTGTATGTGTACGTATCTTTAGAGATGAAGGGTTGTTTAAGATGCCAGACAGACTCAGTGTATTAAAGCTAAGGAAGGCTTCTGACATTAGATTAACATTTCATTGGGGGGGGAGGGGGAGGAAATATAAATTGTAAGCAGATATTGTCTTACCAAAGAAGACTGAGGCCTAGCAAGACCGTCAACATCTGTACCATAGCACCCTGGATAAACATATGTGTGGAACTGCTATTCACATGAAAGAAAAGACCATAGAGATTTTATTACTCAGTAGGACTATAAACAGCTTACTTTCAGAGACATTACAGTTCCTTTCTGAACAAATCCTGGCCTGCAGTTTGACTTAGTGAGGAAAAAACAATAAAGCAAAACCAAAAAAAAATCCAACATTGATTTCAAAGCCAGATTGTACAGACTGTTATGATTCTGTAATCAGACCATGTGTGTACCAGTGGCCAGAGATCTCTATCCAGGACTTACATAAGAAATGTAAACTTTATACATGAATATGAGCTGCACTATAAAGATTAACTGAATGCAGTGTAAGGGATGTAAAAAACCACTGGACATATTCTTTGGAAGCAAGGGAACGAGAAAGTAAGCAAAAGCATTGGTGCCTTTTCTTGAGATTTGTTGTCTGCATCAGGACATCAGCTAGGATAGTTAATATCAAGGCATGTGATGCCTAAATTCCTCGTAGCTTTAATGGCAGAGGAGACTGATTTTCAGGGAGACCAATAGACAGGAAGTCCTACTTTGCATCTGAGGTATTCTAGATTAGCTCAGTTAGATGGACTGTCTAGCTTACTGTACCCCAGCACTTTGTCATTAACAACTACTGCCCAGATGAAACTGTAGCCTCTGATATAGGCCTTGTATTGTGTAGGGGAAGCTGGGCTGGTGCTAGTGACAGAAAGAAAAATGTTGTGAAAGAGCAATTTCATTGTAAGTTCATAGCACAGTACTAGAAAAGACCATGAAACTACATAGATTGACCCTTTTGTGTTGTGCACAACACAAAATTTTATTGTCTATTATGCCCAAAAACTTTTTTGGCAGAAACATATTCAGCATTGTGGAGCTGCCACGTACCCCTTTAGACACCCTATTCCTGTGACCAAGAGGCTATCTCCAAGCTATCAAGACAGCGAATACCTGCACAGCCATGTCCCACCTTCTTTGCACTCAGGCGCTTAACATCACACAGCCCACTACTTCATTGGCAATGAATCTTTCATGTGACGCCCGTGTACTTAGAACTGTGGCCTGATGTGTGACAGAGCTCACACTGATATTACCTTGGTTAACTCAAACCTGACGCAGCATCTCTGTCCATACGTGTCTTGTTTGCCTGTATGTGCCCAAAGAACCCCTTTTGACTTCTGCAGTGCAACTCTACCTTGCTGCTCTGGCTCAGCTGTGTTTGGCAGGAGATATTGATTGACTCCTCAGAGCTCCTCCCATGCTCCTTGAAAGATATGCCGTGCTGGCACATGCTTGCAGGCAGGGGCCCAAACTGTCCATAGGCCCTGTAAACCCTTGGGTGAATGGTAATTCTCCCTTTCCAAAATAACTTGGATACACTGTGCCACACTCCTGTGTTTACACAGGAGGTCCTTTTATCTCTTTCTAAATTGCAAACTTACTCATAGCATCTTTACCCTGCTGAAGGCTGGCAGCCAGCAGTACCGATCAAGGCACAAGTGCTGGGAACAGCCAGGATATAGAACTCTCCCTCAGATGATGCTGTAGACTCCAAAAATAAAAATCCTAAGCAATTTAAGATCTGGTAGCGTCTCAAGACATGTAACAGAATGAACTATTGGCCAGACTCAGCCTGCTAAGACATCTGGACTCTAACAGCACACTTCACACTTTTATGTAGATGCACAGTCTAGATTCATTGCTTTGTAGAGCATTTCCTGCAAACAAAATATCTATGGATTGTAAAACCACAGAGTTGAGTTCAACCAGTGCTTTGAGTGCATACTTCCAACAGACAGAGGAGTGAGGGATGTGGGTGGAATGCGGTATCCCTGTGACTTAGCAAATCAGTGACTTTAGCAAAAGGGATAGAATCAAGGGATACAACACAGGGGAGAAGCAGGTATGGGTTGGGACAGCAAGAGGAAGTAAAGGTTCCCTCTTGTCATGGAAGAAAAACCAATAGCAATCATGCCTAACATGTTTCTAGGACTCCACAAAATGTTTGCATTGCAGATATAAACACTGTACCATTTTGAAAGTGCTCCCATTGCAGATGGTCTGTCTAGCAGGGCAGGAAGTGTGGACTGTGTAATGAGCCATCTGCAAGTGCCTGGGAAAATGGTGATTCCTAGAAACCATGTGCATGCTCCTGTGCTATGATCAGGGGGCTGCTGCTCAGCCTAAACTGCCTCACCTCATTTTCGGTGGAGTAGAGTGAGACAGACAGGCTGTAAATATGTTAAGACAGAAAATGAGCCCCGGAAAAAGCCATTCTGCATGCCTTATGTACTGTGACAATGAGCTGGAAGTCCTCAGCCCCTCTGTGTCTGTTCTTGGTGGCTTCCCACTGCTTCTGGCAACATGTGTATGCAAGTGAAAAATAAGGGAGGACTGCTTGGCAACCTTCCAGAGGCATTTTCTATAGGAAAAGGGTGAACACCTGTGCAGTGAAGCAAGGTGCAAGAGGCCTACCAGGATTCTTCTGGAGGACAAAGAGAGCCAAGGGTTTCTGGCAGCAGTGTAACCTCATTTACGCTGATGTTGGCCACAATCACTGGCACAAGGGGTCTCTCTCACAATTTTTTTTTTTTTTTTAAACCAGGCTTTGTTTATTAAAAACCTAATCTGAATAGGGGACTATTCACTCTGAGCTGTTTGTTGGAACCTTGAGACCAGAGGGGAAGTTTGGAACAAGGAAGACTTGGAGGAGGACCAGGTTAGAGAGCACTTAAACTGGACATACTTAAGACCATGGGGCCTGATGGGCTGCACCCATGAGTACTGAGGGAGCTGGCCGATGTCACTGTGAGGCCACTCTTGATTATCTTTCAAAGGTCATGGCAATCAGAAGAGGTTTCTGAAGAATGGAAGACAGCAAATGTCACTTCTATCTTCAAGAAAGGGAAGAAGGAAGAGCTGGGGAACTAGGGGCAAGTCAGCTTCACCTCAGTCCCTGAAAAAGTGATGGGGACAATCCTCTTGGAAAGCGTTTTCAAACACGTGAAGGACCAGAAGGTGATTGGGAGTAGTCTGTGTGGATTTATGAAGGGGAAATCATGCTTAACCATGCTTAATCATGCTTCTAGCCTTTTATAAAGAGGTAACTAGCTTGATGGATGAGGGGAGAGCAGCTGATGTTGTTTACCTTGACTTCAGTAAGGTAACCTCTTCATTAATAACCTAGACTGCACCCTCAGCAAGTTTACAGATGATACAAAACTAGGAGGAACGGCTGATACACCAGATGGTTGTGCTGCTACTCAGAGGGACCTCGACAGGCTGGAGAAGAGGACCGAGAAGAATCTTGTGATGTTCAGCAAGGGAAAATGTAAAGTCCTGCACCTCAGGAGGAATAACACCCTGCAGTAGTACATGCTGGGGGGCAGCCAGCTGAAAAGTAGCTTTGCCTGGAAGGACCTCGGGGTCCCGGTGGACAAGGAGGTGACCGTGAGCCAAGAAGGCATCCTTGTGACAAAGAAGGGCAGCAGCCTCCTGGGCTGCATTAGGAAGAGCATTGTCAGCAGGTGAAGGGAAGTGATCCTTCCCCTCTACTCGGCACTGGTAGAGGCCTCACCTGGAGTACTGTGTCCAGTTCTGAGCTCCCCAGCACAAGATGTGGACTCACTGGAGAAAGTCCAGCAAAGGGCCACACACATGATTAAGGGACTGGAGCATCTTTCATATGAAGAGAGGCTGAGAGAGCTGGGACTGTTCAGCCTAGAGACGAGAAGGCTCGGGGGAGTGTGGGGAGGAAATCTTATCAATATGTATAAATTCCTGATGAGAGGGAATGAGGAAGAGGGAGCCAGACTCTTCGCAGCAGTGCCCACTGACAGGACAAGAGGCAACGGGCACAGATTAAAAACCAGGAAGTTCAACTTGAACGCAAGAAAACACTTTTTTTAGTGTGGGGGTGGTCAAACATGAACTGGTTGACCAGAGCATTTGTGGAGTCTCCCCAAAGCCCAGCTGGACGTGGTCCTGGGCAACCTGCTGTGACTGACCCTGCCTGAGCAGGGCAGGGCAGCTGGACTAGATGATCTCAAGAGGTCCCTTCCAACCTAAGCAATATGTGATTCTGTAAATATTGACTATTCTTACAATGGAACTTGCCACACAAGCAGTAGGTATGATGCTCATATGATTAAAATAGAACCTGTGCCCAGTGATGCCGGATCTCAGTGTGCTCCTACTTGTCCACAGAGTCAACAAGTGTGTATCACAGTGCTTCTCTGCCTCTCTACAGGCTTAGAATAAGTACCTAAATCTCCCTAAGAGTACAACTGAACTGCAACTTCTGAACATCTGCTTCTCCTTGCCACAGACACTAGTGCTGACTTTATAGGCTAAGAAAGCAAAGCATCTGTACGTACAAAAGAAAACTCGTTCAGCTATGTGTGTAAATACAGTTAAGATTATTGCAGATTTTTTCTTACAGAATTTGCTTTTTGCAACAATTTTTTTTTCTATTTTGTCACGTCACTACCAAAAATAAGTATTGTGATTTCTTATTGTATCTCAGCCAGTATGGCACAGGAAATACTTATGTCACATTTTCTGTAAGTTAGGAGGACATAAAGGTTCAGCATGCTCAGCCCAGCAGACAGAACGTAAGATGAAACGCGTCACAATAGATCACTGTAGAAACAAGGCTTTTGTTAGCCATTTTTCTTATTTGTCATATTGTTTGGTCCTCTTACAAGTCATTTCAAGCCTTGTTTCCAACAGGAATCTAATAGTTCTTTCCTTCTTGGGCTGCCGTATATGAATTCAGGTACAGATGCACTGGGAACAGAAGGGCTGCAAGCACTTTCTTGGATAGCTGCGACCGTGGAGTTCCCAAACACGATATTCCTGACAACTTTGTGGTAGCGCCCAGGCCCCAAATGCTGCTTGGAAATAAACAGTTATTGAAGTGTAGAAACACCTTCTGGGGAGGCAGCAAGAGATGAAGTGAACAACTCTTAGCTGAAAGAAAAGCTTTGTGTAGGGATAAGGGCATGTGAGGGGACTCACCAAAATGAGTAGAGGAGATGCCTGCTGGAACACCCAGTCATAGCTGACCAGAGCAGGAGGCAGCCATTGAAGGAAGAGTGCTCTTCAAAGTATGCAAGAGTGAGGAGCTAGTGGTGGCATCTCAGCCTTCAGCAGCACCAAACCACACATCAGCACACACACTGGTATGTACAGGAGATAGCTGGAAACTCTCTGACAGCCTATTTTGCTACACCACTAAACTATACTGTGGCATCACGACGACGGTACTGAAAGTCTGTTTCCCTTTTTCACTTACTAATCAATTGGGTTCTGCTCACTGATGCACACAGCTGTTCCTGCAAGCGTGTGACTGAACAGATATAGATTTGCAAAGTTACAGTGTCACAGACAGAGAGACACATGCTATCCAGTTCCGCAATGAACACACATTCTCAGCATACCCTCAGGCGACATACCGGTACTGAGAGATGCTGCAACATCTACTGTTGGAGCAGTGCCTGCTAACTCTGCTGCACTGTATCCTGAACATTTCCCCGTCTATAAACTATAGCCAGGGCAGTTGCAGTTGCTTCTGCTGTTGAGTTACCTGTTTTAGGATCTCGTCTCTTTTTGCAGGTTTATTTCTCTTTTTTTTTCCTCTTTTATTTTTTGAGCAAGTGGGATTTGAACAAAATCCCCCTCATACTAGGCAATTACAAGTGGACATGCATGTTTAGGGAGATATTTTACTAAACTTCAATGATGAGTTGGTTTATGGCCCAGAGTAGAAGTCGGAGTGGTTTTCCAGATTAGAGAAGGGACCGAAAAAAAAAAATTAATCTTCTGATACTCATAGCTACTAGTAGTTGCTTTAAAAATATTTAGAAAAGAGTGGGAAGCCCCAGAGAAAACATTAGTTGCATCTCTTCTTATCTGGCTGAATCAGAGCATCTTAAATGATAAAGAAGTAAGCTCAATCATGTAAAGTGAAATTCTAGGCCACGCCACTGAGCTAAAGGTCAGAAGGATCACTCTATGGTCATATTTTCTGACACTACTCACCCCTCCCGTTTCTGCTCGTAATAACAAAAGGCAAACAACATCACGGAGCAAGGTCAGCTGTGAAGCCCATAAAGGCCTTTCAAACAAGAGCATACATTTCAAAAGAACAGCAGTTCCAAGTCCAGGTCTTCAAATGCTGGAGAATACATCTCTTCTCTAAAAAACCAGTCTCAATATTTAAAAATTGGCAGTGCTTCAGTAGTCTAAATTGTTCTAGAGTCAGCTTTCAACTAATCAGTATCATTACGTCTTTTGCTGGAGTAATAAACCATCTGTTCCCAAAGTTTTCTTTCCTTTAGAAGTGCCTTGGAGGTGGCTTTCAAACCATCCCTTACTTATAACTACATAAACATCTTACAATATAGCAGGTTATCTTGTCTTTGAATCAATCTCGCAGCTTTTCTCCATGTCCTTTCCAATTTATCAGCACCCGTTTTGAAGTTTGGAGCCTAAAACTCAACACACAGTCCCACAGCAAGCTCATTAATTCTACATACAGAATTAATTCCACCTCCTTATTTCTTTTTTTCCTAGTCCCCTACTTAAAGAACTAAGAAATACATTTGTTTCCATAACGACGGCATTGGCTAGTCAACTGATGCCTATTTTAAATATGTCCTTCCCCAGTAGTGCACCCTGCCACCAAACAGGGTAAAGTTTAGATGATTTTTCCTAAGCAAGTTATTTAAAAAATGCCATGAGGCATTTCATTCAGTTGGGTGATTTATTCAGCTTCACAATTTGCTGCTTTGACAGGTCAGCACTGCATTATTAAGCTAAATTGCACTTTTTATTTGTAAACTGGAAAATTTTTAAACTTGGGAAACTCACTATTTAGTTAAAGTTTATTTACTTAAATCATACTAAGTTCTAAATCCATAAAATATTAGAAGTTTATGAAAAATCTTATTTTTCAGTGGTCATGGTGGAGGAACTTAAAGATTTTACAGTTAAACAAGTAGAACTTCTATTATGATTTGGATAAATGAAACACAACTATATGAGCTTTTATGAAACTTCAGGCACAAAGAACTTACTTTCTCTCAAGGTGTTTTAAGTTACTGAAAATAAGATCTAGGATATTTTCTCTGCAGACCTCTTAGTAGTATCATTAATACAATGCCACAATGGCCGCTAGACACTGCTGGTAATTTCTCAGTTGTATGTTTCTCAGGGCAGAAACCATCTTTCAGCCACTGAAAAACCACCTCGTGGTTACATAGCTGCTGATGAACAACAACGAAATAAAGCGTTGGGTAGTAACAGTTTCTGATAAACATGTAGAGTAGGAATCTGGGCATCCTAAGAATCACCTTTATCATTTCCCTCTCAACCCAGTTCCTTGACATTAATAGTTCCATTCAGTAGCTGAATATCTTGGTTTAAGATATGCAGAAAGTCTTTTGTGTTCAATGCCTTCTAGATACCAGTCTAGTACAAATAAATGAAATAACAAGGACGATTTTTACAATTCCTTTTGAATAGTCAGCTTTTGGAGCAAGTGCGGTAGATCACAGCAGAATGTGTGAAGTGAATAATAAGTATTTTACATTTGCAACTTTGCCTCACAAGGACTGTATTTCTCCCCCTCCCCCCCCCCTTGAGATACCTAGCCAATGCAACTTCAAGGTCCTTTCCAGAAGTTATTTGTAAAAGGCATTGCTTTCATCTGACTTAACATGAAGCTGACAAGCTCAATAAAGACCTGAAATGACTAAAAGCAAGCAGTAAGCTAAGGCCACCCTCCAAAAAGAGCTACAGTCAAACAGCGTTACAGATCTCTTTACTAGGTAGATGGGAAAAGTGGCGGTCCTTCGTATTAAGACTGTAATCAAAACGTAATAGCATAACCACCTATTAAAAATGGGTTAGTGTGAAAAAAACAGGCATGAATATTTCACAGAATGATTAGACAAACAAGAAAACGTGGCCTTACTTATTCATAAATTCAGCTGTTAGCAGCAACGGTGAAGAAGTAATTATTTTGCCAGCT
This sequence comes from Gymnogyps californianus, assembly GCF_018139145.2. Lineage (NCBI taxonomy): Eukaryota > Metazoa > Chordata > Aves > Accipitriformes > Cathartidae > Gymnogyps > Gymnogyps californianus. The sequence continues at coordinate 22,046,432 of NC_059484.1, read as the reverse complement.
GGTTACGACTGAACTTTTAGCAACTTCATGAATAGCTGAGCACGAAATCGTTTGACATGCTGCTAGGTGGGGGTGTCCCCTATTGCCAGTGGGCTGAATTGCCCCCAGTGACACCTACCTGTCACTGTGAGCAAGGCCCTGATGAACAGTTCAGATTATACGCCTAGATTGCATCTGTCCAAAGGTAGATGAGCTTAATCCTATCCTATCTACATTGTTACGTAGCTGAGCACTGTTATAAGCCTACCTAATTAAATGTTCTTTTCAAAAATCCTGCCTTGTGTTGCCACATTTGGAAAGTGGGATCCCAACACAGCAGAATCCTTGGATGAGTGTGATTTTAGGTATAAGATTAGTCATACTGGGTTTTTTGCATTCTGACATCCTCAGGGCATGGGCTAATAATATATCAATTCACATGCTCAAACTGAAGTATGTACTTGAGTGCTTTTCTAAATTACAGCCTGTATGAGGCAAGTTTGCAGCATTTATTTTTAAATAACAGAAAGGCAAAGGGGAGTTGCATGAGGACAATTACTGTCTGTCATGCAAATATTGAAGTACTGTGATTCAGCCAAGACACAAAGCTGTAAGATAGAAGACCTCGCTACTTAAATTGCTTAAGAAGGACTTAATTAACGTAAGACCCTACTTTACTTGGTGGTTTTAACTAAGTGCTATCTGTGGACTGTTTCTCTTTTGCACTAAGGCAAGTGTCTCTGGGAAATGGCAGCACATGGGCAATAAGAATTTGTAGCCTGAAGTGAAAGGGACAACAAAAGAAGAGCATGCCTAATCTTGTTCTTCCATGGGCTTCAGTACTCCAGTTAGCAAATTTAGTGATTTGACAATGCAGTTTTAAATTACATTTCCTACTTTCTGTAGCACAAACAGTGCTACAAGTTGTGTTTATTTACAAGATATCACAAGAACACAGAGGCAAACCAGCCTGACAGCAAAAGGTTCGGGAGTTAGACAGCAGAACACTAGGAATTCATCATGGAAGTACCTATGAGCTCTTAACTGTAATGCTTTTCTGCTTAACCTGGAAGCAGAAAGCATTATAGTTAAGAGCTCATTCTATGCAGAATACTCTCCCTCTTGCTATGATGGTTCACTAACAGAACAAAAACAATCCGCTGCTGCCTACTCAGAATGTTATAGCAAGGATGGTGGCTTATTGTTCTGATGATTTGTCTTACAATTCTCAAACCCCATGGGTTTTGGGGTTTGGTTTTTTTTTTTCCACTCTCATTGCAGTGCTGGATAGGAAGTAGCTTGAAAAAAATGATTGTGTTATTACAGCAATCTATCTCATATTCTCTCCAGCCTGTAACAAGAATTCAGGAGGTGGGAGTTTCTTCTTGGGTGACATTGGCTGATAACCAAATCATAGTACTGAAGGGAGATTCTACCTCCTTCTGAAGAGGCAATTAATCGGCTTCCACTTCACAACAGCAACCCCCCCAGCCACAGGCACAGGACCCTCCCACATGCACTTCTGTTTGAAAATGGTCTCTTGCTTGTGCACAGGTATCTCTTCTTTTCCATTAGTCAGCTTCCTATCTCATGCTAGCACATGCTCAAGCGTTGTAGGTGTAATCATGCACACACATACATACACCACAGTCTATCACTATATATATATTTTTTAATTGACTAAACATAGCCAAAGCACATGAACAATTCAAAGGCAGATCTCTAACCTACTCAGTCTGTGGCGGCAAAGGGCAGCAGAAAACTGCAGGACACCATGCAGTGACTGCAAGAGCCACAGCCACTCTGGCAAATGAAGTAGGCCAAGGCCCCTCTTCTCTCCGGAGAGCGAGTGGCACGGCCCTTGGTACGCATACGTGCTCCGTCCACCTCCACCCCTGTTCTCCCTGTAAAGGAGAACAAGGTGGATTTGTCCACCCAGTCACAGAGACCAGTCCTTGGGCTGCCTGACTCGCCTGACCTGTGCCTGGGCCCACAGGAGGACCCTGAGGCGCAAGCTAACAACTCTGAAGTGGGGACGGCCATGGAGCTGTGCCAAGGGCACGACCCAGCTAATAATTGTCTTAACCATACTGGAGTACTGTGTCTTTTTTGTAATATCTAAAAAGTGACAAAGAGGAATAATTTTTTTATCCATTTAAAGTTCCTGGATGCATTTCCTAAGAGATTAAGTGTGTCACTTAGAGAATAGTCGCTTTCAATTCCTAAAAATAGCATTTTTTCTTCATTTTTGGCTCTTCCCAAAACAAATATGGTTTTTATTCTGCTGTGTTTACCTATGGAGCTGGCCAGGATGTATAAATACCATTTTAAATAAGTCAGTATGAGAGGTTAATGGGAGTTTAAATTAAGACCGATAAGAATACACATTTTATGGATTTCTTGAGTAGGAGCAACAGGTCACAGATCAAGTATTGAAGACGATATTGTTCAGAAACATTCCCAGTCATACTGCCTTTCTTCGTGGATGTTATCAGTGTTCATCCTGTATTTGATGGACTGGTACATGGAGTAAATAAGGTGGCAAGTTTTCCCAAATTTCTATTCTACAGCAATTAAAAATACAGTGCTAGATACTACTTTGAATCAAAGGGGATTTAAAAATGCACATAATCGCAAAATATCTTTCTTCCTCTCACTTATGTTACAGGTTTTTAAAGAGAGTCCACCACCTATCACTAGGTCTGGCAGTTAACTTCCGAGTAAGAACTATAATTTGGCTTTTCTGTATTATATTTTTAATTGGCAGATAGAATACTTTTTTTCCCAGTTTGCTTTCATGAGTGCTTATATACACATTGCTGCAATCACCTGGGTGGACAACAGCTGTGTTGAAACAACTACAGCCCCGCACTAGAGTAGGTACTCTGCTCTTACTATGTCCTTGGTTATAACTCTGTCCTTCCAGACGCCTTGCTGTCATCCTCAGTGATTGTCAGAAGCTCAATAGGCTACAGCCTTTTTCCTCACCTAGTTTTAATATACTTTGTTTTATTCCTAATTGTAGCTTAAAATTGTGCAAATCCCTTCCATTTCTCATACACAATTTTCTAGGTAAGGGAATAGTATTTTTTTTCTCCACCCATTCCTCAAATGTCCATTTGCCTCTTTTCCTTTAAAAATACAGGATAGAGAGTGCTGGGGGGCGGGGGGAGAGAGAGAGAGAACCCTCCTTAGGAAGCAAGCTGTAGCGAAACTAAGCTTGCATTTCCTGTGAGTGTCAGTGCTGCTTCTGGCTCAGTATCCATGGAAACCTGATTTCCCATCCTGCTGCAGGAATTAATTGAAGATCCCAACCCACTTGCTCAGGGAATCACTATGATATTAATTCACATCAGGCTATCACGCTCACTTTATTATCTCAGATACTCTTTTCATTACTTTCTATCAGAACAAAAGGTTGAATTAGCTTTCACCAACTTAACAAAAAAAGGCCATCTAAATCTTTACCTCTTCAAAACTAGGGCGCAGCACATAGAGGCTACATCTTGGAAAACAGCAATTTCAAATGGAGCTTGGCCAAAATGTCAACAACAGGAGATGGTGCACAGTTGGGAGTGCTCTATGCAAGTCTCCCGCATCCTATAGTCAGCTCTATTTTTCACCTATGCCACTAGCTGGATTATCTTGAGGGGAAAAGTCACTGTCCACCCTTCAGTATCAGAACATACCTTCCTCTTCCACAGTTCATTTTGTCCTAGGATGCAACATGCAAAGCTTCAAAGAGAATAAGCCAAAAGGGACTTTTGCTAGGGAGTATTGTTTCCAGACTTCTTTTTGAAGGCTTTTCATTAATTACAAACATAAGCATTTCAAGTTCCCACAGGGTCTGCTCCTGGATCACCCACCTCTGGATATCTACGTTTGAACTTTCTTTCCTCATGCTTTTATTTCCTGCTTAATTCCCTAGTTGTTGTCCCCATTCCCTTTATTTCTCCCCGGCCTCCAAATCATCTTATCTACTCTGCATCTTTTCTGCTTCAACATTGATTTTCTCCATTTTCATCTTTCTGATACTTTGTATTTAGCAGCTGGTCCTTTTGTAACCATGACAACTACATCATGATGTCAGCAAAGTATGTCACTACTGTCTGAGGAACTGGATCTCATTAAATGCCAGGGATGCTGTTTGAGCTGATGTTTAGTGTCCTGTACCCAGGGGAGGAGTTTTGTTTGGAGTCTTCTACATTTTGCTTGTGAGCCAGGAAAGGCCAATTTCTTATGTTAGCCGGTATCCTTCACACAATTTCCCTTCTCCATCTCTAGTTTGCGCTATTGAGATATAGTCCCTCCCACAGACATGGATCGTTCAAGGAGCATTATCGCAAGAAAGATGGCAGGGATGTTATCAGAGACTGATCATACAGTCCTTGGGTTAGATCCGAGAACTTATGCTGTGTTGCTCTGTTACATCTCGAACACTGACAGTTTACAAGAGGAAACGGATTCATCTCAAGCCGTAATCCCAGGTGCTGCAAAAGCTGCATATACTTGCTACAGAATAGTTTTAGATTCATGGACAAAGCTAAGCAGCACTGTTTTCTCTGGCTGGTAAATGCAGGTAGTAAGTAACATGTAAGTAAAGTGAAAAAGCATTTTGAACTGACTTAGTGGCAACTCAAGACACGTTAGACAAATACTCAGGAGGATGAAGAAATACCATAGACCAGTTAAAGACTGTACTGGAGTACAAGGACACCAGTATTCTTAAGGCAAATAATTTTCCCTTCTAGCTGAATTTACAAATTACATGTTGTGTTATATTGTTACTCACCACCAAAACTGAGAATCCCGTCTGCGCTTAACCACTCTTCAGTCTCAGGCTGCAATTTCCCAGCATCAGACTCTGTAGGCATCTAGGGATTCAAACGCTGTCAGAGATAAGAGCCAAACGTAGACTTCCAGGGAGAACAGAAATTAGTAGGCAAGCACCTACTTCCCACCCATAGCAAAGCTAGAGCTTCTCTGTGTTCCTCTTCTCCCAGTGTAAAAACACCAACTCACTTGTACTTCCTTCCTCTTTCTCCTCACATCAATAAAGACCATCAGGTGTGTGAATCTAAAGTCCTGGGATAAAGTAACGCCTCAGTGAAAACACCTGCTTTATGTTCAGCTGCAGTAAGAATACCAGTTGTTTTACTTGAAGAAAGTGCTGACAGAAACCATAACGAAAATAATACAAATTCATTATACAACCTCTTCTGTCTTTTCTTCACTCAGTTCAGGCTACTTAGACTTCAAAATCAGCTGAAAACCAGCAAGTTCCATTTCAGCTTCCTTGTTGAGAAAAATATTTAAACTACAGGGTTTAGAGGATATAAAGTGCATCAATACTCAGCAACTAAAACTGTGGAAATGTAGCACATTTCTCCTCCCCTACTACAGGGAAGCAGTCAGGCCCCTGCCTTGTCCTTTCAGTTCTTTCTATACTGCTGTTATTTTTAGTTTGAGCAAAGTTTTGCCTAGTGGAGATTCAGCTGATCTATGTAAAAGAGAATAATGGAGTACAAGAATACAATTAACAAAAACAATGCCACAAATTCATGGACAACAGAAATGTTTTCCTGTCTTTCAGGAAGATTTAAAACTACCTTTAGCAATGGTCTCATATATTTAATTATATGTGATCATATATTTAATGATATGTGACATTTAACTGACATTTATTTTCCAGTTTTTCTTGCACATGTTTAAAATATACCTCTCTTTGCATATTTGCACTTGGCAATGTAAACACTTGGTCAGTTAGCTCTAGCTCACTTCTCAGATCCAATACACAGGTAACTACTTTCAAGCACAGCTGCTTTGAGTTAGATTTGAACCGGCAGCAGTCCTAAATGTTATTGCTAGTTTCCAGAGACAATCAGTACCTTCTGATTCTAGCATATTCTAAATTCTCCAGATATTTTACTTAATAAAAAATTAACTTACTAACTATTCCCAAAAGCTGTTTCTTGCTAATCAGATATGCTTCACTTTACATTCAGTATGGTTGAATGAAGTTAATTCTAAGGGATTAACATGTAAGTTTTCTTGTCTCTTCAGATAGCAACATATTACTCTTGGATAGCACATGACTTTTAAATTCATCTGTTAACTGCTTTGGGTAACCTTCAGAGAAGAACAGATGCAGCATCTGTCTCCAATATATAATAATGTGGCTATTGTTGCCTACTGCTAAGTTTTTAAGACATACAGAAAGAGTTCATGTCTATACTCCACAGTAGCGTAGAGGATTTATTATATTACCCAGTGCTTTATTAGATTAATATGATCTTGCATTTAAAAATGGACATATTCTCTGTTTCATATTATATACACAAATCATAATTTTGATAAACCCCTTAATTTTAGATGTGTTGCAGCAATGAATTCCACAAGTTAGCAATTATAATGTTAAAAACTCCCATGTATTAGAGAGAAACCTTAGGTTGTTGCAATGAAAGGAGCTAAATTCACTTTTTCTTATTCCCAGAGTAAGCCCAGGGAATTCATTTTCATATTATATAAGAGTTTAACAATACATCCTCTTGTACTTTTTAAGTAGTAGAACAGGAGGAACTACAATGTGGCTGTATTGCACTCACTCCGTTAACCTTTCCATTTGCATTTCCTGACTTTTAATTTTTAGATATTCAACTTCAATGGTACATGAACAGGAGTTTTTTTGCATTGCATTCAATAACATTTTAAGTACGTTGAAAAATAAATGTTACAGACATTTTAGCTAGCTCATCTCCTGCCCTACCTCTCAGCAGGTTATTGTTCCTGAATGTATATTATTTACCTTTTGTTTATTTCTCAAGGTTGATCTGTGCCAAAAATTCCAAAATAAAGCACAAGTCTTGCTTCAAAGAAAATCTGAAGGCAAAAATGACTTTAGAATATTAAAAGATAGACCAATGCTTAAGTATACAGTAAGTTAAAAACCACCGTCTCCTGATAGGAAAAGTCTTTCAGTAGTTAGGATAGCGGTAGACTTACAGGTTTTACCAAATCCAGCTTGTAAAAGCTGAGGAAGGAAGTACGATTGCAATAAAACTGAAGCACAATACAAACACATCACTAGAGGCAAGGTTCCCCTCCACCTCATGACTGAAATAGCCCAAGTCTGGACTGTATCCTTATCTTGATCTTGGGTTTGCTTAAACTGTTCTATTACTGAATGCTAAGAGTTTTTATCCTAAGCTGAGCAAGAACTCTAAAATCAACCTGACTGAAAGCTCATTGCTGCTTCCTCATTAATATGCCAGAAGGTCTGTGTGACATTTCTATGGAATGTCTCTGTGCTTTTGGGACTGATGATTCAGTGCAGAGCTGCTTGGAATTTCTACAAAACTTCAGCCCTCCTCACTTCTCAAATGGCTTCCTTCTACCAGCCTGTCAAGCTAAACTAAAAATAATTGCTTTGTGTGCAATAACAAGGGGAAGGATGGAACTTTCACAGCACAATGTATTAGGCAGCTCACTAGAAAGAGGAAGCTGCATTTTCAAGAGCAGCGTGAAATTTATCTCCCATGTTTAATTCTTTCTTTTTTCTGCAGTTAGTTAAAAAAGAAAAATAATGCCAAATTTTAAGGTGCATAGTGAGTAACACTCAAGCTGAAGGAGTATGCAATTGAGATCTCTGTAAGGTCAGTCTGATGAAATTTGTTCCTTGCTTGTCATAGTTTCATGAACGAGATCAAGGAAAAAGCCGTGTTTAGAACAGGGCTAGTAACTGGCACGACAGACAGGTGTAAGAACTGGAAGTCTCAAAACAAGTATAAAACCACAGACTAATTTTGTTTTTCACAACACTGCAGAGTTCAGAGACTAGCCTCACCACAAATTAAATGGTATTCAATGGAAAAGACCCATTTCAAGAAAAGGAATGCCTCGTCATACCTCTCAAAACCCAGCAACTGTCCCCACAGGCCCACAGATAGCAAGGTACCGATCTGTGTCCTGCGTGTAAGTGATTCTGCTACAAGTCATCCTTCAATTCACAGTAAAATAGAACAGGGACAAAGATAAAAGAAATCATGGGATCACTGGTAAGTAGCAGTCAAGGACCTTACAAACATTCTTCCCACATGAGCTATTTCTTTGTAAACATATTTTAAACATATAAACATATTTATGAAAGTAACTAGAGTCGGGGGAGTCAAAGCCCTCTGCATTCAATCCAGGCAAATAAGAACAAACTGACACAATTCACTGTAAGAGAGAGGCCAGTAGTACACTCACAGACACCGAGGAAGACATGGTATTGACTTTTAAGCTTTAGTCACATAATAAGCACCCACTACATGAAAGAAAACGATTTCTGGGAATGCTGGGGTAAGTGCATTGTATGCACATTATATATGACATGAAATTACATACTTTAAGCTCCCTCACAGGCAATTTCAGAACGAAAGGAACAGAGCAATTTTATTAAGAACTTTTACCACATTTAATTATATATCCAGATTTTTAATTTTTTGAGATAACAATTACGTTGAGAAAGACCTACAAAGATAACAGAAGTGTCGTTGAAAAGGAACTGAGTAGAATAGTTTAAAACCTGATACACTTCAGAGTCATTAGTGAATCATATATTAAATCCACAAATAATGCAAGTTAAGATGCATTGTAAAAGCTGTTGAACATACATATGAAAACCAAAGGAATCTACAATATCTAACAGCTGATTCCTTTTGATTTCAGGTACAGGATGACATCAGAGGGTTACAGGAAAATCATGGCAATAAATGAATTTAAAAAAAAAAAGAAAAATAAAAAAACCCCAACTTGAAAGGACTATCTTCCAAGAAGAAATAATGTCTTTAATCACCTGGAAAGATCTCTAGAAAACAAGATGTACTGAGCAGTAAGAAATCGTTGGATCAATATTTGATATATATTATGGCAGCAAGAAAAGATCACTGTATGCGATTTTCATTTGCATAACCTCACATGCAGGGAGAAGGTCATTCTACTTTTAAGGAGCCTATGTTCATCACCGAACACTTCTGCACAAAAAAGGATTCAGGCAAAATGCACAAAATTCAAATCAGAGTGTATTTTATAAGATGACATTTAAAGGTTTAGGTATGTAAAGTTTAGTAAAATATCATCTTCTGTGTCCACAAACCCATCTGAGATGCATGATTGAGATGCATGCACTATAGGAAGGAATGACTGTGTCAAATTAGGATTAAATGAATAATTTAAACTAAACAATGTATTCAATTACTTCTTTCTTCTTCTTCTATTCTGAGTAGTTCTAAACAGGCCAGGATTTTCCAGACTTCATAGTTTTAATTGTTTGTGTTTAACATCTTCTTTTGAGTTCCTTCTTCAGGGTGGGTGTTTTCTTCTACCACAGATGTGTACATCTGTGTACAGCGACTTCATTCAACTGATGTATGTTCCTCTTGGTCACTGGCTTTGTTGTACCTACATGCTGATTGACAAGGTCTTCTTTCCCTGCTTCTGGCTTTTGCTTTCTTGTTGCATGGAAATTTACCATAAATCCTGGCACGTGAGTTAGCTCACTTTCTGAAAAGAATCCAAATTACTTTGGTGGGACTGTCTCTCCTACTTCACTGCTAGAATATATAATTAATGAATTCTGTAAAAATCAGTTAAGGTTATGACTGCTTTTTCTGCAAGCTGAGTATGGCAGCATTTGCAGTGTCTTTTACTATGATGATGGCAGAAGCTCCATAGCAACAGCATGTTTCCATTCCTACCAGAACCACATTGCTCCTGTATTGTCTATCAGGAAAACTGTTTTGATATGTATAAACACAGTTATTTAGTTTGTGTGCTGAAGAATTTGTTCCAATTAAGAGAATAAAGTTTTAACTAAAAAGCTGTGTTTATTCGTCCACAGTTAGCACAGGTTTCACTGTTCCAGCTTTCTTGGAGTTTAGAGTGACAATATTTCTTTGGTGCTAAGGAACTGGAAGTTTTGGCTTCCTTCACCTGTAATTCACCAATATACAAACATGTGCAAAAGCTGTTTGGAGTGTTTAAACAGATATTCCCTGAAATAACTCTTCATTTCTCTCATAGAATCTCTGATCCTTTTCTTTACATGTACCCATTTCAAAAGGGTCTTCGCCCACTTAACACCATCCAAGAAAAGCTTTTCATAAAGTACACACAAGCAAACCAAAGCAGATTAAATAAAAAGCAGCCAAAGAGCTGGGCACAATTATATGGAATATAACAATTAATACACATTTTTAAGGCTAAAACCAGAACACCATCGATATACCGTTGTACCCCTGACTCTACCACTTATAGCTAGTAGACCAAGAGGCTCTAAAAAGAAACTTAGCGTTCACTGATCATCGCCTGTAGTATGGTCCATTAGAAAGAACATGAGGCCTGGTTTCACATGTTAAATCAAAGGCAGAAGCACAAATATATCATAATCAAGACACTTCATTGTTTTGTATCCTTGTTTTCATTTTGATCTCTGTCTTATGTAGCCAAATGACATTTATGATTTAGAAACAATTCTAACGGTTTCTGTGTGCTAGGAAGACCACAAATCATCCCCGATCCAACTGGTAGGAAAAAAGCACGCCAGCTCAGGACAGGTAGTTGTACTCTCATTCCATGGGAAGTCAGGCTGATAAGAATTGCACAGATCTACTGAATGCGCAGAATGGTTCCAAAGCCTCATGGTTATCCATATTATTAAATAATGACAGCTCTAGTGAGTCAACATCATAAACCAGGACGAATGCTCCTGGCCAGATAATAATCTCTGGGATCCAGAAGGATTATCTCCATTGCTGTGCTAGCGGACTAAGCTGCTTGCCAATCACCTCTAGCCTATTACCTACAACTCACAAATTCAGTAGTACTTTACACTGGAGCCTGCTAGCCCAGGAGGAGAAGAGGTTGAAATTCAAGAGTTCTAACAAATAGGCAAACTCAAAGTCCAAACCTGTGCAACTCATTAACTGCTCCTGTAATCATTCTGCATAGGTCAAGTGCTGTTGTACCATATTTGGGCGTACAATGAATACATGAATATACACTTGTGCTCTGGGAAAGTGGGGATATGAAATGTCACAGACATATACAGAGAGCAAAATAACCACATAATATTTTTTGCATATACCCAGAAATACAGACAAACACCTTCTATTTACTACATAAACATTTCAGCTTCTGACTGCTGGGGTTGGGAATGTCAACTCTGAGCTGGCTGAAACAGAAGCAGCAGCAAATCTGCCTCCTTCATGAGGACATCCACGGAGGCGGAAGGCTGGCAGGTTTGACATTCATAGCATTGGCAGGAAAAACTGACAGCAAGGAGGGGAAAAGAGAAAGGATCCACCTACACGAGAGTCCCAAAGGAAAACTACACTTGGGGAAAAAAAAAAAAAAAAAAAGAAAAAAAGCTAGGCTGAATTTCAAAGTCAAAAAGGATTTCAACTCAATCAAAAACAGAGACTCAGTCCATTACTGCTGTTATTAAGTTCCAGCTGGAGACCACAGTCCATCAGCTCGAGACCTCAGTACTATCCAAAACACCAAGCAGAAAGATGCTAGTAGAACCCTGCTAGCTGAATTCCTCTCTTATCCCAGTCACTGCAACTGCTAGCCCTGAATACCCACTTTACTCACTGCTAGCCCTGAATACCCACTTTGCTCACTAGCAGGGCCTGTGAAGGACCAACTGTTGATGATAACCACAGAAAATTCTTCTCACAGCCCATTTTTTTCTTGTAATTTCACAGACCCTCTCTGTGTCTGTTGTCTGCACCACAGGCTTTTCAGTAAGTAAGCAGAGTTCTTGCTACCTGCCCTGGAAGACTGCAATTATTTCCTCAACAATCTAATATTTCATGCCTAGATATAATAGCTATGTAGTATTGACTAAACATTCATGCTTCTGCACATGCACCCAGAAACAGATATTTACCGTTCTCTAACTTTGCACATATAAATTCTTTCCACCCTCTGTCCTCCCCAGAAGTTATCTGCAGCTGCAATTTAGGTAGGTCTCCTAGATGTGTAACAGTAATAGTATTTGATTCTACAGCAATCCGTACCTGCAGGAGCGAAAAGGCCACTTAAATACACTTGTGATACGAATTCAAGTCCCCAGTTAACAGCTGGGAAGGGGACACAACCTAACTGAGGGGCAACATCTCAGTGTGGGAACAAAGCCAGGACAAACCAGACTCTCAAAACTTGCCTTGATTTTTACATGGCAAAAATAAAACGACTCTGTATTAATTTTCATATCTTTATTCAACAATGGTGAGGGGGAAAGGCAGAAGACTAAACACATAAGACAGACATGGATATAAATTAAAACAATTTAGGAGCACAGTTTGAGAAGATAACAAAACAGCAGCCTTTTAAGGAAAAATATTCACAGGCATCAATAATAAGAAACTGGGGCAGGGGGTGGGAGGAAACTATGTAAACTCAATAGCAAAGAACAAAAAGCCATACCTGCAACTCATAAACCTATAAACCTATTCTAATGACACATGGAGATTTCAATTCAAATTATCCGAGACATTTATCTGTCAAAATAAACTGGAAGTAAAAAGTGAATAAGTAACTTCCAGAACCTCTCTCCCCCACCCACATCAATAACTAAGCCTCTATCAAAGCAGCTGTTGTCTAGAGGTGCTGCCATACACTTGTGTTCAGTTATGCTTGGAGCACCGCTTACAAGAGACTCACTCACATAAAACAGTAGCAATATGTAATATTCAAAATTTAGTCCTTGGCTGATGCTTTGTCTTGTCAGCTACTACAATCTTCAGCAAGTTGATACAGCCTGAACAGACACAATATAATAAGCTTTTCCAAGTACTCTTTAACCCCAACAGAAGGGCTATATTTACAGGTTCATGACCATCATGCCTCGGAGGGGAACTTGGCCAGGAAAGCTGCTTCTAGCAGAAATGTCAAAATAACTGAGAAAGGAAACAAGGATTAGCTGCCACCCTGTGGAATGAAAGCACATCTGCATTGACAAAACCTTTTGTATCATACTCTGGGGAGAAATGGAAGAAAAACAACGGTCCTTTGAAATAGGAGAAAATGAATGAGAGCAAAAAAGCAAGATATCGAAGAGATAATACACGATTTTCTTTAATGGTCTTCACAAAAGAGAATGTAAAAAGATACCTAGAAAGAGTCTGGGTAACAAAGCAAGCATGACACGAGATTAGGATGCCTTAGGGTTTCCACATTTAAGTAATTATACTGCAGCAAGTGACCAAACTTTTAATGACTCTACAAAAAACTAGTGAAAGAATTCAAACTCCCTCTCCGAAAAAACGCCACAGTAACCCAGTCATTTAACATCACCGTGCTTCAGAACATGCGTAAAAAGGTGACAATGTCAGGAAGAGGCTTTTTCAATGTGTGTGTTAATTCCAAACTGCCCACTGGTCATCAAAAAGACTTAGCACATCAGAGACAGGAGACTGTACTAGCTGAACCAATTCAGTTTGGGCTGGCCTTTTCTCTGTTTTCGCTTTTCTGAGGTAATAGCCTTTCAACGCCACAGTGGCTCCACTGATCAGTTACTATATTCCTGTGGCAAATACAGAATGGTCACAACAGCTGGCTTTTACAAAAATAGGCTGTTAAATGCAGTTTAGATTCTATTTAATTCAAGATATTCATTGCCTCAAAATAGCAAGTGATAGCAGCAATACTGTAATTTCTATTCAGTTGCTAGATACCCCAATAGGGCCTAGGAAAAAGAGAAAGCTTGGAAAATTCTGTGATTTGGCTTTGGCTAAACTTATATCCAGCACATTTCCTTATAACACTGACATTGAGTGTTGCTAGTAGAGAGCCTTTACATTAGCTGTATGCTGGCAGAGATGGCCATTCACTAAATATGAGGCTTAGTCATGCAAGCCCCTTCCTACCTCCCTCAATAATATATTAATTTCTTATAAAGATAACTCTTTATATCATTCCTAAGTGTTTCCTAAAATGCAATAAATGCCCTTGGGGTCTCAACTACGTCAGGGCAATCCACAATTTGTAGCCGAAAATTAGTACCTGCCTGAAAGCACCATGTTGTTTATTTAACTCTGATCATATGATGGAAAAATAGAACAGAAACATACTGATTTTTTTTCTTCCTTTTTTAATAAAGTCTGACAATAAAGAATCCCCAGCCCTATTCTAAATTCTATTTCTCTTTCCTACAGTAACCTCCTGGTATGTCCTGGACCCTTCTTCAGTCTGTAAGTCTCCATCTATGACGTTGCAGATAAAAGACCTCCTCTTTCTCAACATCAGAAAGAATCTCAGTGTCTCATTATGTTCCCATTAGGATTTCCATATATTTTGAGATGCAAGGTCAGATACTTTATATACCTGTTGCTGCTTCCCGCACAACCTTCTGGCGTATCAGCCACTCCTCCCAGTTTTGTGTTATCAGCAAACCTGCTGAAGGTATGCTCTGCCCCATCACCCAGATCATTAATGAAGATGTTAAATGGAACTAGACCCAGCATTGAGCCCCGGGGTATGCTGCTAGCTGCTGGCCTCCAATCAGACTTCCTGGGACTGATCACCACCCTCTGGGCCTGGCCATTCAGCCAGTTTTTTATCCACCTCACTGTCTGCTCATCGAGCCCATACCTCATCAGCTTTTCTATAAAAGTCTTATGTGAGACAATGTCAAAATCCCTTGTACTCACATGATCTTGTATGGTTAAGAAAGAAAAGTGTCAGTGTTTTTTCCTGAAATGCTTGCACCCTTAATTAGGTTGTTGACTAAAAAGAAAAACAAAACAAAACAAAAGAACCTGTCTGTTCTTCAGAATGCTAACTCTCTGTTGCCATGGTCACAAATTACCATAGTAACCATTAAAATTGCTTCTATTTTCACAGAATATAGATCCAATTGAAAAAAAACCTATTCATTCTTACCAGGAAATACTACAAAATTCAGCGTATAAATTAGGGCAACGCTACTGAATACACAAACACACAGAAACTGGTTAATTGCAAAAGGGGGGGAATAAATCACAAACATTGCCATTTACAGAGCTGCCTCCTACAGCTAGAAAATGGTTTGAATGGACAAGAAGAAGATTTGAGGACAGTTACTCTCTAATACTATTGTCTCAGCAAGCCTCACTGGAAAGTGGCTCAATTAGAAAGCCCAGCAAGCTTAAACAGCCTTTTTAGTCAAGGCTTAACTGCAGTATTACTTCATATTTCTCCATTAGAGCCCCAGTTTGTTCCCTCCCTCCTCCCCTCTTCCTAAGCAGGACCTTCACTCTCATACACAGGAAATATTGATGTTCAACCCGTCACAATTCAATTGTTATCAGACAAGTCTCTGCTCTCTCATTTTCAGTGATTGTATGTTATGCTTATACCCTCTGGTGGACAAAAAGCAATTCACAACCTTCCCTGTGCCTTACTGCCTTTAGATTAGCACTGTGCTAACAGGAACTTTGTCATGATAATGCTGAATCAAAACCAAGCATCGCTACATAGTCTCTAATTTCTGCACTTCGAGGAAGGTCCTTCGGTCATCTTTACCTGTCTAGATCTGTCTCAGCTTCTCCATTTTCTTATTGGGCTTTAATTCAACCAACACTGTCTCACACATAGCTCAGCATGCCTGAATTTAGACATGAATTCACGGTCGCATGTCAAAATAAAAGTTTCATTTATCTCTGTGACATTCACAACATTTGAGAAATAATCTAACAGAGGAGTCAAAAGTGAGGAGTCCGTCAACTCAGTGCTTTCCCAAAAAGGCAGCAGCATGAATACAAAAGGTTTGTATTCAATACTAGGTTTGACAATCAGGATAATTCACCTCCTAATTTTATAAAGTAACCAAAAATTTTCAACTTGCTTTCTTTTTGGTAAGTTACTAAAAATTACTGATGATAAAGACTTAGTTCCCTTGTATGTAAAAATTTCGTATGCTTGCCATCCAACCTGACTCTCCTCCCTGACCTGCTGCAAAGAACATGATTGAGTTCCTCATCTTTGATAAGTCAGTATAGCAATGCACTTCTGCTGCTGCCACAAATCTTTCAGATAGTCTCAGCCAGTTACATATCACAGAAGACTTGAACTCTTGCTCCTTTAGAGTTCACTCACTTTTGCAGCCTTCCCACAAATGTTACTTCTAACATTATTTGGCTAAATGCAGACAGAAGGCTCTTGTCCAAGGCTCTGCAGTAAGCATATTTCAGCCAGAACCCACTGCAAGAAAGGGAAACACATCAAACTATGCCATTGGCAACAGATGCTCAGATTCCACCTGGGAATCCAGCCTTAGGCCTTGTTGTACAAGTCACTGCATGATTCTAGGTCATAGAATTAAATAATGGAAAAAGGCTAAATTTCAGCTCTAAAACACAGTATTTTTCGTATCTCCACAGTCAGCAAAATGCAAGTAGTCCCTTGCTTAGTAAGAGAAAACATAAGAAACATAACCGGGTCATGAAAGAATAGAAGCTAAGAAACAGAGCAAGGAAGTAACGGTTTGCTTGCAAGGGGTTTACAGAAAGGTTTTAGGCAAAGAAGCAGCAAAGACCTAAATTTACCTGCAAAACTGCAGAAAAAAAAAAAAGCCGATTTGCCACTGTTTCTTTTCACTTCATATTATTTTGATACCAGTTCTCATCAGAAGTAGAGCACTGGCAATTCTGACATTGAATTTTGGGATTCTACAGATTGCTATGCTCATATACACAGCTAAGTCCAGCATTTGGTTCATCCAAAAATGTAGGCTTTGTGGGGGGTAGTAATTTCCCAGATGAATGTATCCTCTGGAGCTCCCTGCTGGTGCTTCCCCAGCATAACACATCTACTACAAAGTGATGCAAGATACTTGATATTCATCTGGTCCTCCCTGCAGATCAGCTGCCTGCTGAGGTAAAATTCAAGCTTTATTGTTCTGAAGTGATGAAAGGTTCAAGAAACTCAATGCGTGTAGCTCAAGCCCATCTTAGAAACATAAGACAGAGAGACATGCTGTAAGAGAGAAATCAGGCTCCAATCTGTAGAGCAGAGAGTTTAAGTATTGCTTGAGGATCAGAAAGTCAGCAGTATTGCCTGGACAACTCTGTATGGTACACAGCCCACTTTCCACTCTAATTCTATCTCACAAGACAGGTTATCAGCTGCTATGCAGGTTTGTCGTCTTCATTTACTGTTCAAACTAATTGTTCTCACAAGTTACTCTGCACACCTCTTCAGATCTCTTCTGAAGCCTCTAGGCTTCTTAGCAATACCAATAAAGACTGAGTTATCTTTATAGTGCCTTGTAATAGTGCCAAATTCCAGATGAAAGGTGACCAGGAATCCTTTCTCCTCAGTAACACTAAAGCACATCCCCATACAGCATATGCATTTCTGTACATACCAGCTCTTAAACATTAAATCCAGTAGGCTCCAGACCACAAATAGCACACAGGAACTCCTGGGCAACTGGCTCTACGTAGCCCTGCTTGAGCGGGGAGGTTGAACCAGACGACCTCCAGAGGTCCCTTCCAACTCCAACGACTCTATGAGTCTATGAGCTCATATAGCTTCAGAATACTTCACTGGTTTTCCACATATCTGACTTTACAGGGCCACTCAGAAAGCAGCACCACAAGATGCTTCAGCCAGGTGGCACATGACAAATTCTTAGCGGGTAAAGCAAGAAAAGCTATAGTACTGACCAGTTACACAGAGAGATGTGACTCAGCATCTCCCGAGCAAGCAGCAGAGTCACGTGACAATACAGTGTCCCCATCAGAAAGAAGGATAAGAATATTTTTTTCCCCTAGATTTCTCTCTTAGGCAATAAGCCACACTTTCCAGCATTGTATGCAAGTTTGGAAGACAGATAGGAAAACTCAGCTCAATTCAACAGCTGCTCTCAAGTGTACAATGACACTTCACAGTTAACATGCAAGCCTCCTTGATACAATGCTATGTGCAGATCAGAGAACCAGCAGAGTATTCCATGGTTAGCCCACTTTCCTCATAAGGCACTATATTTCCTGCTGATTAAGATGGCAAAGAATAAATAACAAGTTTCTGGAAAGTTGGGGTTCTCTACAAATCTTGCTTTTCAAGGCAGAAATTACTTGGCCATATATTGTGAGGGAGTTATACTTCCAAGAGGAATGTATAAAAAAAGAAAGCCCAGCACAGCAAAAGGACAATGAATGGAACTCAATTCACTAAAATGGGGGAAGGTGTAGCTTCCCCAGAACAAGCTTTGCAATTTTAAGAACACCAGCATCCCTCTCTCTAATACACCCTCTACCTACCAAGGAAGTTAATCCAGTCTAAAAGAAATCAGTCCCCCAGACTGAGAAACAGAAGGCTGGAGAACCAGAAACTCGATAAAGAACAGTAAGAAATTAAGATGTTTAGTTGAAGTGTAAGGTTTAAAACCTGACAGTCGTCTCCCCTGTATTTTCCTATTTTTGTACCCACCATGGAGGATACTGCCAAGCAAGAAAACGTTTTTCCCTTTTATGCAGCAAATCATTAAGTTTCTCAGAAGGGAAACCACATTTCACTCTTTTCTTTTCCAACAGCAGAACACTGACTCATAATATCATAAAGCTTGGAGGTACAATATTTCTTTCCAAAAGGCAGTCATGGCTTCACTTTGTATCTCATGGTACAGGTATTTTAGGACAATTTTTAGGCATACAAAGTTTGACACACACATAGCACCCCCCCACACCCCACCCCACCTTCAGGTATCATTTTCTCTTACTGCATTTCTCTCTGTGCCCAGGCATATTAGGAAAGGGGTATAAACACTTACTGAACACAACGGGTTCTACTGCTAGGTGAAGATTTAACCATTTGCGTAATTGCACAATGAAGCCCACAGATGACACTGAAGAGAAACTACATTCCAGCATTTCCTGCTGAAAACACTGAACAACAGCTGATAAAAGCATTTTATCAAAACAGCACATTCAGCGTTCTCATTAACAAGAGAATTTCTATGCAAGACCATGCCATCCAATGCAGAACTGTATCTAGAAATTCAATAAGAGGTCACGTGGGTGGTGGCAGATCTGCAGAGGCTTTGATCAAGCAGAGCACAATCTAGCAGTCACATTTGTACTGGAAGAAGAAAATAGCGTCCATGCGAAGACGTTGTTCTTGCTCTGGGTAAGTTCTGCTGCTTGACATCATCAACTTTGTATCACACACTAGGTGATAGTCCCTGACTCTACTCCGGACTCTCTCTTACAACCAGAAGCCATTTAATTCCCCTGTACAACAAAGTCAGAGTAAGACTGACCCGTACTTACCCACAGGCTAATGACATCAAGCATCAATGCTAAGTAAGAGATACTTAGCACAGGACCTAGCTCAGGAAGACAAAGGTAAATCCAAATGCCAAAACTGAGTCTTCAGAAATCCTTCCTGGGCTTCAAAGCAGGAAGAGTTACTACAAATGAACTGATTCTAGAAAACATTCTGGAAAGTCACTGTATGAAAACCAAGTAATCCAAGCCTATTACAACACATGCACAAGGAAAGGACATGAAGATCAGCATAAGGGGAGACTAACGAATCCTTGGCTTCCAAATCAAGTCCCTCACAAGGATTTACATAAATAATTTGCTATGAAAGTTTTTAGTTAAAGAAAAAAAAAAAATTCAAGAAATGTAGTCATAGAGATACTTGGTATATAGAGAATAATGGTTCAATCTTGTTCAGTACAGTAAAATCCAGGACAGCAATTCCTCACAACTGAATCTTCCACATAACCAGTAAAGATTTTTATCCCTCGTATGGAGAGGGGAATTTCCTTTGGAAACAGAAAGAATTCCTGCTTCAGGACATGCCTTTGCATGTACTAGTGAGACACGTATACAATGTTTGCTAACAAACTAAAAAGAACAAAATACTTGGGGTTTTTTGTGAAACTCAAAGCCACATCAAGGATTTTCTACTGGCAGCTGGATAAGGCCTTGTGGATAATTTAGGACAAGTATTTCTGACAAGATGCAAGTTTCTGACATGGTCTATCAAGACTTCAATTTTTAAAAGCTACAAATAAAAGTAAAGCCAACTTAATTGGTTTCCTAAAATAACTAGTCAATTCATAATAATTTGCCACCAAGACAGCGGGAAACAAGAAAAAATTCAGTCCTAACCTTCAACTTTACAAACTTTTGAAGGGCTATTCTTTAGGACAGAAATACTTGTGGAACGTTACTTGCAGAAGTGCTTCTATACATTGTGAACAGCAAAATACTGGGCTCTGAAGAATCCACCATAATTTCAGAAATGTGACAGCAAAAGATGTGGGGAAACACAAATGTCTGCACCTAGAGCTAAGAATGGTCTTCAGTAGGGAAGGAGGAGCCAGGTTCCTTTGATAACTAGTTTCAGTAAAGATTAAGACCATCAAGTATTCATTCAGACAACCATGTCCATAATGATGCTCCCCCATTATAGATCTCAACAACAGGAACCCTACTCATCTCGTAAATTCCCACTGACTCTGTTGGAATGCATACAGGGGATCTCCCCTTAACAATGTTCAACAGATTAGAATCCAGCACGGCTTGGCATGATGCAAATTTTCTCTGCAGCACTACAATTTCACTCTCACAATACATATTCTACATTCAACGTAGTTCTGTCCCAAGTGTTACATATTGCTCAAGTCTCAGGACATTGATAAACATGGCACATGGTCAGACAGAAAGATTGTGCAAGGGCTGCAGTAGGATAAAGCAAGAGGACTGATTAATCACAGTATTGTGCCCTACTCCCCGCTTTTTATCCCCCATAAACGGAATCCTGGAATTAGCGAAATTCATACATCAGCTATTTATCAGTTCTCATGCCCTGAGGACTGGATCTCCTAAAGCTGAGAGATAAGGGCTTCTGAAATTCTCAAGTATGCCCACAGACTATACTGAATCAGATTTTCCTCAGTCATCTGCTAGAATGAAAGAATCTGTCCGTAGTAACAAGCATCAGGATGACATGGAGTTCAACCACTAAATGGCAAAACAACAGTCTCCCTGGCAACTTTTCCCACTGCATGGGATGTGCCTCACTCTGATGCTCTCACAGGAATCAAAGTGAACAACAGAACCTGAAATAAAATTCAAGCAGCTTCAAAAAGAGCCAAGATCTTACAGATGTCCAACTTTCCTTCTCAAGAGTTAACTCTTACAGATACCTGTATCTACTCCACCACATCGCATATAAGAGCACATTTTCTTCATTACTCAGTGTTTCAATTATCTCCCTTCACCCTCCAGAAAAAAATAAAATAAAAAACAATCTCTTCATCTTCCAGTACTAGTAACAGGAATCTAGCATACTCCTCCCATGAGCTAGTCCTTTATGTTCAAAAGCACTCAGCACACATGATTTCAGTCACCTTCTCAAAGGGGATGGACATGACAGGTACAGTCCATTCTTAAGGAGGACGAATCATGGTGGGCACTTCTTAACAACACACAGATGCAGAAGAATACCCAGAGCAAGATAAGACATTTTAGGGAGCCACCCACCCCTGTGGAACTCCAGTGTCTAATATTTTTCCAGCTTCTGTGCAATGGATGTCTCTAACCCTAGTCAGTTCTTCCAGCAAAGATTCTCCCCTACTAGGGTTACACAGTGGGAATTCCAAAGCAACAGGCTATGTACAGACATATCAGCATTCCCTCCAACAGAGAGATGAAAAGGAGAAAATTCCTGAGGATGTATCCTCTACTCCATTTTCTGAATCCCAGCCTCCCCCTTGCCTTGGAATGAGCTCTACAAAGCAGTATCTGTTATGTACATGAATCTCAGCTCCCTTCCTTCGGGGAGTTTCCCCTCAAAAGCGACAGGCAAATCCCAGGACAGAGACAGGTGCCGGGGAGGGGGAGGTCTCCTTAAGATGACTCGCCAGAAGCAAGAGAGCCTGCAGCTTTCTTCTTAGGGCGAGCTTTCACACTTCTTACTGGAAGCTGAGGAGAAAGAAAAAGAGGCATCTTAGGTTAGTTTACTTTAACACCTAAATGTCTAACAGAAAGATACAAGAATGCAGAGTGAAAATAGGACAAAACAACTACAACATGATGACCCTATTCATGTCATCCATTGTTTCAAAAAGGCTATTTAACCATTTCAGTTGGCTTTGGTTAGTAAACAAATGACTCTGAGCATATCCATCACATAGCAACCAGGAGAGGAAGACATGCTAAAACAGGACAAGAGTGATAATAAAATAGAAGTCAGCTGTCTTGACAAAAGATTAGACATAGCAATATTTCTAACTGGTAACATTCACATAACACTTCACTGCTATAACTTTTCTGCTTCTTGACTGCCATCCCAAATGCTGCTCTCTGAAAGATGTAGAAACATCTTGAATGAGTTTGCACACTTCACTCCAGTGTCTTTCATTCTAGATATTGGCAAGAAGAGTGCATTTATGATCTACGATGCATTCAGCCCTTCCGGGCAATCTCAGAGATCTCAGTCAAAGACCTCCTACAGTTCCTACATCTGAACCAAAGATCCAAACAGACTGAGCATAAAAACGAATATGCCTGCAAAGGGCTTTATTGGAATTTCTGTGTTCACAATAAACAGCATAGAAGAGTCGTTACTGTGTTTTCAGGATTTCACTTTAAAAATTCCTCGCTAGGAAGCTTGGAATCAAATTTTGTTCCTCTTGTTTCCCTGCTCCTATCTAATATGCTAGAGAAGAAAGCAGAGGGGTCAACTCAGAAGTAAGACTTGGGAACTTAAAAAAGATCCAGGCTGACTTTAAATGCATCTTTAGACATACATGTCCATCCTTGGAGATATTCAGAAGCCATCTGGACATGGTCCTGGGAAACCAGCTCTAGATGGCCTTGCTTGAGCAGTGGGGTTCGACCAGATGATCTCCAGAGGTCCCCTCCAACCTCAACTATTCTGTGATTCTGTTACAAAGAGTACTTATCACATGCAAAGGTGTCCTGTGCACTGTAAAATCAGGTGAACAGTACGACTTAAAATGATGCTCTAAGCAACTACTTTCCTCCAAATTATTTAATATTTAGCCTGAAAAGCTTGACAATGTGAGCCAGTCATATAGCACTCTACCTTAAATAAAAATAAAAAATAAAATTAGGAGTCCAAGTTGAATCGAGCAAATAGGACCCCAACTTCACAAAAAGGGAGAAGCATTTTATCATGCATAAATCAAACCACAAGAAACGTTCAAGTAAGAGTCAAAACCTGGAAAGCAGCACCTCAAAAAGCATATTCTACAAAACACACCAATAGCTGAAGAAAAAGATTAAGCTAAAATGGCTCTTGGACACAACTGCATTTATTTTCATGTATGGTTTGTTTTAATAATAAGAATACAGGCAACTCATGTCCCATCTGAATGGCTGTAAATATCTTGGATCATCACATGGACATATGGAGGGGACAGCTCAACAATGACTAGTTACGCAAACTTCAAGACAAAACCCCGGGGTGAGGGGAATGGGGGGGGATGGGGAGAGGTGTAGAGGGGGAAATTACATTTTCCCCATATCTACGATGCAGAAGTCCAGAAAGGCCTAAGAGGGTACAGAACCGTTGCATTTTAGATGAGGAGAAAGTGGCTGTCCCAGGGATAAATGTCACAGTAGTATTATATATTCAGACTGTAAGAGACAGGAGAGAGGATATAGCCAACAAAACACGTTAAAAATATCTAATGCCCCGCCCTTCAACACAAAACCTGAACGAAAGCAAAGCTGGGTCCTGGCTTATGACAGAGGCTTACAGGCATGATAAAAATACAAAAGCTAGAGACCCGTATAGCAAGTAGACGGCAAGTCCTCTGATGTAGGACTCAACTAGCAAAGACTTAGTCCAACAAAGTTTATATAAACAGCTTTTAAATGCACCAAGACTATGAAGCCAGAGCCTTCCAACAAAGCTCACAAATCAATGTCTGTGCTGGAAATAATTTACACACCAGCTCACCTCAGCTTTCGTCACCTTCTTAGGAGTTTTGAGACTCTGGGTACGTTTAGGAAGTTTGTCTGCTGCATCTTCATCTGATGGGTCTGTTCTAGTCTCCAACGGGGTTCCATTAGACCTCTGTGCCACACTGCTCTCCTCTCCTGAGGAGTAACAGGAAGCTAAGGAATAAGAGAGAACATTTTAGCAAATACTTTTGAAAAATCACATGAAATCTAAAATGGCCCATGCCAAAGGATCACATGAAAGGGAGATGTCAACAATCCTTAAGAAGGATAATCCAAACAGTACAGAGATGTGTTAGTAGATGGGAAGGGACTAGGGAAGGCAACGCAACTTCTCCCAGATAATTTGGAATCTTGTAGTCCTTCTGAGACTCAATGCATGAAAAGTCCAGGGAACCCCTCCTCCTCTCCTGGCTCACCACGAGGCCTCATACAATGGCCCAGCAGGGGTGTCCTGTACCTGAATCCTCAATGGTTTCAAGAAGACTCCCACCAGAGGGGTGCAGCTGTGGCTCATGGCTTCGCATATGCACAGTATCTTCATCCCGGATCAGAGTGAGATCCTGCATGCTGAAACTTCGCAGCTTCTCGGACAAAACTCCCTGGCCCTAAGAGGGCATAAAAATTAGGGTCAAGGATACTTCACCTTCACCAAGATCATCTCACATGGGATCACTCTGAATAAAAGGAAAGGTGCCCTATTCCCCACTCGGGTACTCTCAAAAAACCAGAGAAGGGAAAAAGAAAAGTATGCTCCCAAGACCAACAGAGAAGAGGTTAAAGCAAAATCCATTCCACTCTCCCTCTACTTTTCATAAGTCAAAGGATGGGATTAACTGCAAGGCAAACTGGAGGAAAGGAAAAGTAGATTGGCGCCAACAAGTACCAGCATCCCTAACAGACCCATAGCACTAATTGCTGGCACACAAAACTAAACTGCTGGGGAATTCCTGGATGTTACAGAAGGTGTTGCATTACCTTTGCAGCTGCAGTAACTGCTGCATTGGCAGCAAGGTTTAACCCTCTCTTGCCAACTCGCATCATGGTTTCATAGCTCTTGTCACGAGCCTGAGTAATGTATTCATCAATTTCCTAGGAAGGCAATGTGGAACATGGCATTTAGCTCCTCGTTACAAACACGATCAAAGTCTCCCCACCATCACCCTTAAAAACCCAAAGCTCATCTGGACACTTTTTTCCAGGCTACCAGCATCAGCTGTCATTGATTACGTAACTGCAGCTTCTCTGCTACTTACAGAAAGCTTGCAAATGCAACTTTTAAGTAAAAGTATGCTATTTCCAAATTGTAACAACTGAAACAAAGCCGCTGCTTCTACTGACAATGTGAAAAACCAGCACGGGTACAGAACGTGCTGCTCCTATTGTGATTCAAAGAGCTTAACTACTGACAGTGACTATAAGGGCTCATGACACTGGGTTAGCCAAACATGCTTTCTAAGCGTTAGGCAAACTACTGGCTACATTACTATCTTCAGTAAGCTGCAGTATGACACTGTTGTCAGAGACAGAATCATTCTACATCCACTAGTGTCAGCACAAGCATGATTCAGGCATTTCAGTTTTTATTGTGGCATAACTGAATCAGAAGTCAGTCAGCTCCCAGACAGGTCAGTATCTTAGAACAACAAGTGAGTACCTTCTCCTTATTGGAGAGCGTTGGGTGCACAAACTTCCTGTAGAGGACACTGGAGCCCTTGGTGTAAGGGGAGAGCAGCCAAATCACAAATGCGATTTTCAGCTCGAAATAAAAGGGAAACCTGAGAGAAAGAAGGAAGGGGGAGGGGGGGAAAAAAAAGAGAGAGAGAGAGAAAGATGGAGAACTGGAATCAAGATCAGCACAGAGACAGATGGAGATAACTGGTAGAGAGCAGCATAGACAGAAAGAGCAAAGGCAAGATAAAGGCTCAGAAACAAAAGCATCGATATATCAGGTCAGAATAGCAGAACCCTCTTTGGAATCCTAGGACATACCTTCTTCGAGTCTCATTTAGTCTTTCATCCATAGCCATGAAAACTCCATAAACAGGGCATCTCTCAGCCCTGCAAACACACCAAATTACAATCTGATAGCTACTCTCATCATTCTGAAGTTTGTTCAGACAGTATCCACCGGATGTTAATATTACATTAGTTTCCCTCTCATTTTCCAAAGTTTTCAACTACGTATCTCAATAAATCTCAAGTTCCTGCTAAGGCTGATGGCTCGGTTTCTGAAACTTCCAGTAGGTACTCCTCAGATAAGACACAAAAGGAAGATCAGTGTAAATGAAAAAGAGCAGGCAGCATGTAAGTCTTTCATCTCTAACCCTTACCCAATAAAGTCTCTGGGAAGATACAGTAGCAGAGATTGAAACACATGAATGCAAACTTTCTACTGTCTCTATTTGTAGTAAGAGACTTCTGTTTTCAGTGGTCCGTTTTAAGTATGTGAACAAGCCAAAGCTCTTGTACTTTTTAGATCCTTGTCTGCCTTTCAGAGTTTATGCAGTAAGAGGCAAAACTGCTGAGCACTTTTGTACAGCATGTGTAGCCATTTCATGTTTCTTTAAGAGACGCAACTCTTGACTAGTATTCTTTCAGAGATGTATGCAAAGCTCAAACACTACAGCAATGAAGAAACCGAAGATATCCTGTTCCAAAGGTTCAGTTGAAGACATGGAACGATGATTTGTCATTTTTGGAGGCTTCCATATTGCCCAGCATGACACACAGCACTGAAAGGATTAAGAACCTGCTTCCCCGACCCCACTCCACCCCACTCCCACTAGTGGAAGTGAATTTCATCATGCAAAACACCACTCGGAGCACAGACATGCACCTGATCTGCCCCTCCACACAACAGGCTCACAAAACAAAACAGGTCCCTCCCTTCTACCATCTTTTTTTTTTTTAAGTGTCTTTTAGACCACCATTTCTCAAACTTTACCAGTTCACATTAACAGCTTCTCAAAATATTTTATGTTATGAATGGATGAAGATCCTCGTACAGGTACTGTGTATCTATCCTAACTGTTTGCAAGTATAGGAGACGAAACAACTAAGACAGCAGCTACTACCCACAATATCTACAAACCTGCAGACTCTTCATAGGGATTGAAAACTCGTAAAGGAGAGACAGTTTATTCTTAGCATCCTAACACTACTCCTCTCTTCTTTAAAAAGAAAACAACCAACAAAAAAACCCCATGCCACCAAGGAACTCACCAAGAAAGAACAATGTCTGTGAGCGTTTCTGCAGTGGTGAAAAAGGCAAACACAATCCAGTACATCATCCACTTCACCTGCAAAAGAGCAGTCACTCAATAAACATCCATCAGGACTCAGAAAAAAGCAAAATGTCTTCTCAGTAAAAATGACTCATCATCTCCACACATAAAGATGAATTCAGCAACAAGGTGGCACATATAATCAGTAATGGAGAGGGTCACATACCAAATGGTACATTATAGTTTGGGAAAACATGTAGGATTAATGTGCTCTAAATAGATAAATGCGTACAGATACACTGATGAATGCATGCTCTGTAGCAGTATCATGATGCAACAGTGTTAAAGTCCCAAATAAGCTATCTAAAAAGAGTAAGCAGTTCACTTTAAGAAGTTACAATAGTCTTTCATACATCATGATTATTGTAATAAATATATATACACACACATATGCAAAAGTTTAGTTTCAACTGTAGCCCTATATTTTCTTGATTTAAAGTTTTTTTCTTGGGAAGAAACAAACAAAAAACCCCCACCAAACCAACAGATACAGTATTTTGCTCTAACTCATCAATAAGCATTCTTTGCCTTAATCATTACTCCCAGAAATTACATGAGCATTTCTCTTCTCTTTTTAAATAAAGGCTCAGTAAGAGAGGTAAGAAAGCAAAGAACATGCCACATTAACCTTATCCTATTGTTTAAGGTCTTGAGTATAGCTTACAAAGTGTACTTTGTGCTATTATGGCACATCTGTATGCCTATCGTCTATCTCCCTACTTCCTCACACCTCTCTGGAGCAGTAGGTATTTCTTTCAAAGCAAACATAAAATAATTCCCCCCTAACACACACACACGCTCACACTCTGATGTTTTAGTAAAAAGTCTCTCAGCTACACGCCAATTATTCCTG
The DNA here is from genome assembly GCF_018139145.2 of Gymnogyps californianus. Lineage (NCBI taxonomy): Eukaryota > Metazoa > Chordata > Aves > Accipitriformes > Cathartidae > Gymnogyps > Gymnogyps californianus. The sequence goes on along the minus strand of NC_059484.1, from coordinate 22,018,338 downwards.
AAGAGGAATCAGCTGAATTATAAAAACTGCTACCCAAAAATTTCCAATAGCAGAAGAGTCAATATCTTATACGGGAAACTGCCAGTCTTCTACGCTGTTAAGTAGTAAAAATAAATGTAAGTAGCAGATAAATGGAAAGAAGAGGTCACCTTTGCTAAAAGCAACTTAACACTGTTAGTGTCATCAAGAATGGGAAAGGAGAACTAAACTGGATCACGGAAATTCCACATATTAAATCCACACATTAATCCATATATTAAAATTACATGAACAGTTTAGTGACAGTCTTTGTTACAGCAAATGAAGTTATAAAAGCAGATATTTCCCCAAACTTGCATGTGTTGGAAAATTTGGTGGTCTGTTCTTGAAAGACTCTCCAAAACCTTCTAAAAAAACCCAATAAAACTATGCTGCCTCCAACCCCTCTAACACAGTGGATGGTTTTGAAGAGAGTGGTTAGTAGCCCAAATTATTTCCAGTTTATTGTGCAACTTTTTCACAACAGAAAGTAGCAAAGCTTGTATTTTATGGCGCTTTCCTGCCCTTTTGGGTTTTTTTTGGTTTGGGTTTTTTTTTTTTTTTCTCCTTGTATCATCAGTTTGGACAGGACCAGGGCCAGGACCAGGTGTCATTCACTTGACTTCTAAAGCAACTCTATGAAATGATTGGTTAACTCTTCAACGCAGCAACATAAATCAGCTCTTGTATGAAACAGTGTGTGAATAATGACAAATCAAAGGTGGCAAACAGGGCTCCTAATGGGCGACAGATTTCAGAGAAGCGGCATACCAGTAAATCTTACTTTGGTATTAGGCAAAATGAAGGCAATAATAATAAAAGCAATTAGCAGATACATAGATATATATAACATAGTGAGGAATATGGTTTTTGCAGAAAAAAGTTAATCTCACAAACGTAGCAGAATTCTTAGAAGGTTTCCATAAGCTCTTGCTATGGTGCTTCCCTTACAGGCAGGGTGTATGGAGTTTCGACAAAGTTTCCAACAGGCCTAAATAAACACTCAAAGAAACTGAATTGTCAAGGATAAAAAGGAAGGGACTCTTGAGGATTAACAATTGGTTAAAAGAGAGGAAACAAAGGATAAAAATAAATGGCCATTTTTCACAATGAGGAAAGTTACCATTGGAATCCCACAGGAATCAGTATTGAGATCTGTGCTGCTCATCTTCATGAAAGATCTGGAAAAGGTTGCGAATAATAAGATGACAAAATGTGCAGAAGATACTTTTCTATCCAGTGGATTAGGTACGAGTTGATAAAGGAATTCAGAAAGGGGTCTATACTGATTGATCTCCAGTTGACATTTTGTCGCTAAATGTCATTAAATACAAAGTAATGAACTTACAGTATCTGCTTTTTCTTAGTGAAAACTATTGTGGTTACATAAAATAGTTCATGCCACTCAGGAGCGGTCACTGTAGACAGCCTGATGAAACCATAAGCTCAGCGCTCGTTAGACTTTTTCATTCTGCTAACAGAATGCTCAGGAGTATTAGAAGAGGAACCGAGCAGAACAGAAAACATCGCCTTGGTACTGTTTAAATAAACTGCGTGTTCACATCTTTGATACCGGACACAGGTCTCTTGCCCTCTGTCTCCTCCTGCCACCCTTCACCCTATGCTCCACAGCCAAAGACAAAAAGAAATATAGCTCTTAAATAAACTAGACGAATTCTAGCTCTAGAAGTCCCTGGAGTACAGATGACCAGAAACTAGAAGAGCAGAAAGCAGAGGGGAAGAATCACTAACTTTTTTTCTTACAATGTTTGTAATCTGTGGATTACAAATATCTTCAGAAACTGAGGGTCAAACCAGGCTATATTTTTTTTTTTTTTCAATCCATTAAAAAGGAGTCAGGGCTTTGCTGCTCAAGCTGATGACCACCAACTTCAACTAACTGCATGTACATAGTCTCCTCAACTTGTACCACGAACCTAAATAAATTCAGTAAATGCAAAAGCATAATTGGAATGTAGATTTGACCAAAGCTGAAGATGACACATAAAAGAAAGAAATTGCTTTTAAAACAGTCTGAGCTACTAGAAGCAGTTTGTCGCAGCTGCTCAAGGACTCATCATAAATTTATATCATGGTGGGGGAGAAGAGCAAGTTTGCACTGTACTCTGATGCTGTTGATGGACTGCTTGTGGTAGATTGGTCTGTGTCAACTCAATCTTCAATACACCATACTATCGCACAGATATGCCTGTAAGATCTTTCTCCCACACCAATGTTGGTTCTTAAGCACTAAGAGCAAGTAGCAGTACATAGACACAGCTGGCTTGGAAGATGTGCAGCACAGCATTCAAGTTTTCCACTGACTCTTCACATGAAGAACAGTTTGAACAGATATTGGCCCCATTTCCTGTGTTTAACAGAATTCATTTTCCCCCCATCTTTCCACTCATGTTGAGAAGGAAGAAGCCCTCCAAATATCAGTGAATTAGGCAGATGGCACTCCAACATCTAAATGCTTATTTCTGATGTAGTCCTCTCAAGGAGAAATAATTTATATATAAGATCAGTTTTAGCAGTTCAAATACATTTTCTTGAACCAACTCCAGTATTTTAACTGAAAATAAAAACAAGACGAGATTTTCTGCTGCAGCAATCCAGAACTATCTACTTCAAGAAAACCGTATCAATGAAGCATTAAGGAAAACCCAAAAATGAATGCCATACTTTTCCACATCAGCCCTAGTGGGGCTTACAACCAAGTGACTGGTTGATATTATTGTTAAGACAACTTTATGATACTCAAGTACTGTATCTCATTTCTTTTTCACCATCAGATTAGGGAAGTCTTACAGCAATTTAGGTAACTTCTACCAAAAGAAAATCAGATCAATACAACGTTTACATTCTGCAAGGAAACATAGCATTTATGTACCTCAACAGCTAACCTACCCACAGAAAATAAGCAGGTTTTTACTGTAAAGAATACCTACAAATTCAAAGGCTCCATATTTACCAGGTCTTTGAGCTCCAGAACAAGCATGCTATAGGCTGTTCTAAAAAATGAGGTGGTTCCCCCCCCCAAGTTCTCAACAAAACAATTTAAAACTCTGAAATCTGAGTCTGTCTTAACACAGATTCTGTAACTGGAACACAATCATTTTGTGACAGACACTCATGAGCCAGAATAAAATTCTGGGTAAAAAGATACGCATTTCATGCAACAAATGAAGGTCATAGGCAACTGGAAGGAAAGAGGAGAGGAAGGCAAGAGAAGACAATAGTAATACGATACTACTTCATACATAACTTCGAAGATAACTATGAAGTCACAGGATCATACGATTATTCAGATAGTTTCTTTCATGCTTCCTTTTCAGTTTCTAATGTTATTACTAATAAACTTCAAAATTTAGTAAGGCTCATCGTATTTCTGACTATATCTCTAATACTCACTCAAAACACTGTATCAGTCATCAATGCCTCCCGAACATTCACATTTCAACTTCTCTGTGAGACCAGTATTAGAACTCCCCCCCCCCCCCAAAAAAAACCCAAAACACCTCAGCCAGATGCTGTGGTTTGTAAAGCTGTCCACTGTGAGCGAGACCTCTCACCTCAGCTGGCATCTCTTTCAAAAACCAGTGGGCTGAATTTTAAGCCAACACACAGGAAAGGTCTAGGCAATTCTAGAGGACTGAAGCAGCGCGAGACGAAAAAAGGACTATATCCTGCAACATTTATTGTTGATGTGTCATTTTGTAAGGAGCAAACAGAGCCAGTTGGATGAAGAGTCTCAGACTGCACCACAAAGCAATACTGACAAATTATATCCTATTCACCCATATTACCTCTCTTCTCCATCAGGTTATTCCTTGCTCTAGATAAACGGAAATTCATCCCACCCATAAGCCAAAGAGCTCTTGTCTCCACTGATCAACTCAGAATACCCCTTCTGTAAGTAGACGACACATCACATCACTAAACAGCATTTGGTGCTTTAAATACAGTAATTGTAACAATGGTGTAGACAGAGAAGGGGAAACGATTCCAGAAAGGAAGGAGGATGAAGTCTTGACCAACAGAAAACACTGATCACAAGCAGGGTTGATAGGAAGACACAAACCAAGCGTGATTACTCAGCTTTTTGGAAGAAAACAACAGTAGCACCGAAAAAGCAGTAAAAGGACACAGAGTAAGGATAAAGTTAGAGGAAAGAACTTGTCCTGGACTTTCAGATGCTTCCGGACTGCAGCATTTCCCCCACTTTCCCTTCCTCGCTCAGCATCTCCTGAGAAAAAACAGCCCACGCCTAGGGTCTGAAACCTCCCATTTTGGTGGGCGCCCTTCCTCGGCAACTTCTCCAGAGCCCGTCGGGGCTGCGGCGGCGGCGGCCTGGCCGACCCGGGCAGCCCTCGCCTCGGGGACAGCCCGGGGGCTTGCGGGGCAGCCGGGAGGGGCAGGGCGGGCGCTGCGCCGGCACGGCGACCCCGTACTCACATATTCCTTCACGTTTTTCGTCTTCACGGCCTTGTAGGAGGAGTACGCGGGGTAGAGGGTGCCGAAAATCAGCCTGCGAGAAGAACAGACCCCTCAGCGCTTCGCGGCGTCCCGCACTGCCAGCTGCCTCTGCCCGCCGCCGCCGCCGAGAGCTCCCCGGCGGCTGCCGGCGGGACGCCGGTCCCCCGCGACCGCCCCAGGCGGGGCTCGGCCGCCCCCATCGCGGCACCACCCTTGGGCCGCGCTCGGGCCGCGGCAGCCTGCGCGGGCCCGCCGGTACGCGACCGCAGCCGCCTGCGAGGCAGCCCCCGCCTCGCAGCCGCCTCCCCGAGGCGCGGGGTCCCGCGGGGCAGAACCGGCGGCGGCGGCGGCCGCATCCCCCGGGGCGCCCCTGCAGGGGAAGGGCCCCGCGCGGCGGCCCGCGTATCCCTCCGCCCCGGCCGGCCGGCCGGCCGCCCGCACTCACACCACGAGGCGGGAGATGATCCAGGAGACCATGGCGGCGCCGGGCGGGCTCGGGCGGCGGCCCGGGGCTCGGCGGCGGCGGCGGGAGGCGGCTCTTAAAGGGCAGGCTCCTGCAGCAGGCGCAGCCCCGCCCCGGGTGCTTGCAGGGGCGGAGCCGGTGCGGCGGAGGGAAAGGGCCGCAGCGCGCCCCGAGCATCCTGCGCCGCCGCGGAGCCGCCGCCGGTCGGGCCGCCCGCCCCGCGCTGAGGCAGCGCCTGGCGGCGGCGCTGGGGCGGCTCCCGCGCTCGGCCGCGCTGAGGCGGGGCCGCCGCCAGAGCCCGCGGGAGCGGCCGGGCCCCGGGGAGGGGAGGGTGGCGGCAGTGCGGCAGGAAAGGGGGCGTGCAGGAGAGATGGCGGGGGAGTAACGTGCGGCAGGGCAGACCGTGACGGAAGAGAAGGCGCTGAATTAAGATCGCGGGCGCTTCGGGAGGCAGAGTCACAGAGACCACAGAAGCAGCCATCTTCCTGAAGTTGCCTCCTCCAGGGAGTTCAAGACAAGAGCCGTTAAATGCCGCAAACAGACAGATCAGTTAAGTTTAAAAGCGTTTCAAAGCCCCATGGCTCCCAGTTTCACCCGAAACCAGGACGGGGGGAAACAGAAATATCCTTGTTGTAGGGTGGGAATGTGTATGCTTAAGCGTACCAGAGTACCAGAAATCGTTATATTTTAACAACTCAGCAAGAAACACTGTTAAGAGAATCCTCCTCCTCAGTCAACGCCAGAGTTAATTAGTGGGCCCCCTTTGACCCCCCCCAAGTAGCCTGTATGTACGTTACAGTCAAGGGTTGATCAGGCCCAGTACACAGATCTCTGAATCACACTAAGATGATGTCCTGGTTTCGGATGGGACAGAGTTAATTTTCTTCTTAGTAGCTGGTACAGTGCTGTGTTTTGGATTTAGTGTGAGAATACTGTTGATAACACCCTGATGGTTTAGTTGTTGCTAAGTGGTGCTTATCCTAAGTTAAGGACTTTCCAGTTTCCCATGCTCTGCCAGCAAGCAGGTGTGCAAGAAGCTGGGAGGGAGCATAGCCAGGACAGCTGACCCCAACTAGCCCAAGGGGTATTCCATACCATAGAACATCATGCCCAGTATGTAAATGGGGGGGGGGGGAGTTGGCCAGGAGGGGCGGATCACTGCTGGGGCATCAGTCAGCGGGTGGTGAGCAATTGCACTGTGCATCATTTGTCTTTTCTTGGGTTTTCTTTCTCTCTTTTTTTTGTTATAGTCCTTTTCATTACTATTATTATTATTGTTAGTATTATATTTTATTTTACTTTAGTTATTAAACTGCTCCTATCTCAACCCACAAGTTTTACTTTTTATTCCCGATCCTCCTCCCCATCCCACTGGGAGGGGTGAGGGGTGAGCGGCTGTGTGGGGCTTAGTTGCTGGCTGGGGTTAAACCACAACAGTCCTTTTTGGTGCCCAACGTGGGGCACGAAGGGTTGAGATAACAACAGATCTGATCGGAGTGTGTTAAAACAAATTTGTTATAAGTATTCATTGTATTGGTTTAATAGTCACTGGTCACAACGTGGATTCTTTTGTTCTCAAAGTTGGTGTGGTTGTTCTTCAAGTTGCATTATGTAACACCTTACTTGCCGTATATGCTCCCTGTTGCGCTGTTTATCACCTGTGGGAACTGGGCTAGAGTTATGTTGTTGTTGTTTGTAACACTGGCTTATGATAGAAGTGCAGGTCGTGAAACTAATTTGGTATTTGTACTCAGCATTGCCGTCACTTCTGTACTTCGGGAAACTATTAATACAGCTTTTACCTGTTCTCGGAGAGCCAATCGATGGAGGAGCCCTCTCTGTACTTCGGGTACCATCTGCTGGAGACTGCTCATAATTGCACTTTCTACCTTTTCTCCTCGGGGAGCCAACCTATTGGGGAGATACCTTCCCACATCTTCCCCTTCCCCGCCAGGTTAATTACAATAGTGTTTGAGGAGCTTGCAAATTTTGAATATCCTTGGGATGTTGAACTCAGCATGGTCCTATTGCTAGGAACCACCACGTTCCTGAATGTGGTTCAGGTCTTGTTTAGGGTTAAACAACTATTTAAAAATACACCCAGAGATCAAGCCCCGCGACAGGCCCTGTGGCTACTCCAACCCCGACGACAGGCCCTGCGGCTACTCCAGCCCCCACGACTGTGGCTACTCAAACTCCAGCGACAAGCACTGTAGCTACTCAGGCCCCGGCAACAGGCACTGTGGCTACTCAGACCCCAGCGATGGGTGAGGCAGCTGAACCAGAGAATCAACCAGTGCCAGTATCAGTCACCCCTATATAGAAGAAATATACAAAAAAATCAGCTTGCTTAGTGAAGGATGAAGGTGAACCAGAGTCATCAGGAGAACAGGAGGAAGAGGCAGAACTGGAGATAATCACCCGATCCCTATCCCTGAGTGAGCTGTGAGATATGCGAAAAGACTTCAGCTGTAGTCTAGGCAAGCACCTTATCACCTGGCTGCTCTGATGCTGGGATAATGGGGCAAGTAGCTTGGAATTAGAGGGTAGGGAAGCCAAGCAGCTGGGATCCCTTTCTAGGGAAGGTGGCACTGACAAGGCGATTGGAAAAAAGACACAAGCCCTCAGCCTCTGGAGGCGACTTCTATCAGGCGTGAGGGAAAGGTACCCCTTCAAGGAAGATGTTGTATGTCAACCAGGCAAGTGGACCACCATGGAAAGAGGTATCCAATACTTGAGGGAATTAGCCACCCAGGAGATGGTTTATTATGACCCAGACAACATGCAGTTACCCACAGATCCAGATGAAGTCCAATGTGCACGACCCACGTGGCGGAAATTTGTATGGAGTGCACCATCGTCATATGCCAACGCATTGGCAGTAATGGACTGGAAAGACGAAGAGGGACCAACAGTGGATGAATTGGCTCACCGACTCCGGCAATACAAAGAAAGTCTCTCTTCCTCCCTCGTCGTGGCTGTGGAGAAATTGCCAGACATACTAGCCGAGAAACTGCCCCGGGAGTTCCAGTGATTTGAGGATAAGCTTGGCCTCCCACCTGTACGGACCAGTACCTCAGCTATTAGGAGCAGGCATTCCTCTGGGCAAGAAAGAGGAGATAGAAGGTACGCATCACAGGGTACCCTGTGGTTTTACCTGCGTGAGCACGGAGAGCACATGAAGAAGTGGGATGGAAAACCTGCCTCGGTCCTAGATGCATGGGTATGTGAATTGCAAGGAAAACCAATCACAAATGGGGGTTCTTCCAGGAAAATTGCTGCTCCAGTCTCAGGTGGGCAGTGTGAGCAGTGTGCCAGACAGAGTGAAAGGGCTGATTTTATTCCTGATACTATGAGAAGGAATTCTAATAATTCTAATTCGTTTTTACAAGAAGTGAGTGGAGAATCCTATGACCAGGACTAGAGGGGCCCTGCCTCCAGCCAGGTGGAGGAGAAGGACAACTGGGTTTACTGGACTGTGTGGATCCGATGGCCTGGCACATCAGACCCACAGGAGTATAAGGCTCTAGTGGATACCGGTGCACAGTGTACCCTAATGCCATCAAGCTATAAAGGGGCAGAACCCATTTGTATTTCTGGGCTGACAGCGGGATCTCAACAGCTAACTGTATTGGAGGCTGAAATAAGCCTAACTGGGAATGAGTGGCAGAAACACCCCATTGTGACTGGCCCAGAGGCCCCATGCGTCCTTGGCATAGACTATCTCAGGAGAGGGTATTTCAAGGACCCAAAGGGGTATCAGTGGGCCTTTGGTATAGCTGCCTTGGAGACAGAGGCAATTGAACAGTTGTCCACCTTGCCCGGTCTCTCGGAGGACCCTTCGGTTGTGGGGTTGCTGAGGGTCGAAGAACAACAGGTGCCGATCGCTACCACAACGGTGCACCGGCGGCAATATCGCACCAACCGAGACTCCCTGATTCCCATCCATAAGCTGATTCATCGACTGGAGAGCCAAGGAGTGATCAGCAGGACTCGCTCACCCTTTAACAGCCCCATATGGCCAGTGCGAAAGTGTAATGGAGAGTGGAGACTAACAGTAGGCCATCGTGGCCTGAATGAAGTCACGCCACCGCTGAGTGCTGCTGTGCCAGACCTGCTAGAACGTCAATATGAACTGGAGTCAAAGGCAGCCAAGTGGTACGCCACAATTGATACTGCTAATGCATTTTTCTCAATCCCTTTGGCAGCAGAGTGCCAGCCACAGTTTGCTTTCACTTGGAGGGGCATCCAGTACACCTGGAATTGACTGCCCCAGGGGTGGAAACACAGCCCTGCCATTTGCCATGGACTGATCCAGAATGCATTGGAAACAGGTGAAGCTCCAGAACACCTGCAGGACATTGATGACATCATCGTATGGGGCAACACAGCAGAAGTAGTTTTTGAGAAAGGGAAGAAAATAATCCAAATTCTTCTGAAGGTCAGTTTTGCCATAAAACAAAGTAAGGTGAAGGGACCCGCACAGGAGATTCAGTTTTTAGGAATAAAATGGCAAGATGGACGTCGTCACATCCCAAGATGTGATCGACAAAATAGCAGCTATGCCTCCACTGACTAGTAAACAGGAAACGCAAGCTTCCTTAGGTGTTGTAGGTTTTTGGAGAATGCATATTCCAAATTATAGTCTGATTGTAAGCCCTCTTTATCAAGTGACCCGGAAGAAGAACAATTTTAAATGGGGCCCTGAGCAACAAGAAGCCTTTGAACAGATTAAACGGGAGATAGTTCATGCAGTAGCCCTTGGGCCGGTCCGGGCAGGACCAGATGTTAAAAATGTGCTCTACACCGCAGCCGGGGAGAATGGCCCTACGTGGAGCCTCTGGCAGAAAACCCCTGGGGAGACCTGAGGTCGACCTCTAGGGTTTTGGAGTCGGGGATATCGAGGATCTGAGGCCCGCTATACTCCAACTGAAAAGGAGATATTAGCAGCATATGAAGGAGTTCGAGCTGCCTCAGAAGTGGTTGGTACTGAAACACAGCTCCTATTAGCACCCCGACTGCCAGTGCTAGGCTGGATGTTCAAAGGGAAGGTCCCTTCTACACATCATGCAACTGATGCTACGTGGAGTAAGTGGGTTGCACTGATCACACAACAGACTTGAATAGGAAATCCCAGTCACCCAGGAGTTCTAGAATTGATCATGGACTGGCCAGAAGGCTAAGATTTTGGAATATCGCCAGAGGAGGAGGTAACACATGCTGAAGAGGCCCCATTGTATAATAAACTGCCAGAAAATGAGAGGCAATATGCCCTGTTCACTGATGGGTCCTGTCGCATTGTAGGAAAGCATCGGAGGTGGAAGGCGGCTGTATGGAGTCCTATACGACAAGTTGCAGAAACTGCGCGAAGGAGGTGAATAGAGTCAGTTTGCAGAGGTGAAAGCCATCCAGCTGGCTTTAGACATTGCAGAACGAGAAAAATGGCCAATTCTTTATCTCTATACTAACTCATGGATGGTGGCAAATGCTCTGTGGGGGTGGTTGCAGCAATGGAAGCGGAGTAATTGGCAACGCAGAGGTAAACCCATCTGGACTGCCCCATTGTGGCAAGATATTGCTGCCCGGCTAGAGAACTTGGTTGTGAAAGTACGTCATGTAGATGCCCACGTACCCAAGAGCCGGGCCACTGAAGAACATCAAAACAACAGGTAGACAAAGCTGCTAGGACTGAAGTAGCTCAGGTGGATCTGGACTGGCAACATAAGGGTGAATTATTTTTAGCTCGGTGGGCCCATGACACCTCAGGCCATCAGGGAAGAGATGCAACATATAGATGGGCTCGTGATCGAGGGATGGGCCTGACCATGGACACTATCGCACAGGTTATCCATGAATGTGAAACATGCGCTGCAATTAAGCAAGCCAAGCGGTTAAAGCCTCTTTGGTACGGAGGACGATGGCTGAAATATAAATATGGGGAGGCCTGGCACATTGACTATATCACACTCCCACAAACCTGCCAAGGCAAGTGCCATGTGCTTACAATGGTGGAAGCAACCACCGGCTGGCTGGAAACATATCCTGTGCCCCATGCCACCGCCCGGAACACTATCCTGGGCCTGGAAAAGCAAATCTTATGGCGACACGGTACCCCAGAAAAAATTGAGTCAGACAACGGGACTCATTTCCGGAACAACCTCATAGACACCTGGGCCAAAGAGCACGGCAGTGAGTGGATGTATCACATCCCCTATCATGCACCAGCCTCCGGGAAAATCGAGCGATACAATGGGTTGTTAAAGACTACATTGAAAGCAATGGGTGGTGGGACCTTTAAACATTGGGATACACATTTAGCAAAGGCCACCGGGTTAGTCAACACTAGAGGATCTGCCAGTCGGGCTGGCCCTGCCCAATCAGAACTTTTACGTACTGTAGAAGGGGATAAAGTCCCAGTAGTGCACACAAAAAATATGCTAGGGAAGACAGTCTGGGTTACTCCTGCCTCAGGCAAAGGCAAACCCGTTCGTGGGATTGCTTTTGCTCAAGGACCTGGGTGCACTTGGTGGGTGATGCGGAAGGATGGGGAAGTCCGATGTGTGCCTCAAGGGGATTTGATCTTAGGTGAGAACAGCCAATAGATTAAATTGTATGATGTTGATTGCTATAACCCTGCCACTGTATGTCATCATTATTATAATTGTTATATGCCAAATCAATGGTATTACAGTAAGAATCACTTAGATTAATGAAGAATTAACTTTGATAAAACTGAGCAAAGCGCAGTAGTGATGGAACCAGGACTGACTGCAGCATGCAACAATCCGACACCACACACCATCCTGCTGCTGCGCCCAATGTCACCCACCTGCCGCACCGCAGCCCAATTCTGTTCTGCCGACTGAGCAGACTTTGCGTCGTCCCTCCTGCCCAGACAGACTGTTATGACAGATGGAGCCTAACGTCATGGACTGAACGAACTCACCAGACATTTGATAGCGATGGCCCAGAGACTGTGGGAATATCTGTAGGTATATATTAAAAGACAGGAAAAGTGGTGATTAATTGGAAATGTATCGGAAAGTGTGGGACCTGGACATGACATAAATGGTATAGAATAAGGGGTGGATATTGTCCTGGTTTTGGCTGGGATAGAGTTAATTTTCTTCTTAGTAGCTGGTACAGTGCTGTGTTTTGGATTTAGTGTGAGAATACTGTTGATAACACCCTGATGGTTTAGTTGTTGCTAAGTGGTGCTTATCCTAAGTTAAGGACTTTCCAGTTTCCCATGCTCTGCCAGCAAGCAGGTGTGCAAGAAGCTGGGAGGGAGCACAGCCAGGACAGCTGACCCCAACTAGCCCAAGGGGTATTCCATACCATAGAAGGTCATGCCCAGTATGTAAACGGGGGGGGGGGGAGTTGGCCAGGAGGGGCAGATTGCTGCTGGGGCATCAGTCAGTGGGTGGTGAGCAATTGCACTGTGCATCACTTGTCTTTTCTTGGGTTTTCTTTCTCTCTTTTTTTTGTTATATTCCTTTTCATTACTATTATTATTATTGTTAGTATTATATTTTATTTTACTTTAGTTATTAAACTGCTCCTATCTCAACCCACAAGTTTTACTTTTTATTCCCGATCCTCCTCCCCATCCCACTGGGAGGGGTGAGGGGTGAGCGGCTGTGTGGGGCTTAGTTGCTGGCTGGGGTTAAACCACAACAGATGACCATTACATAAGCAGTCTTTTAATAAAAAAAAAAAAAAAAAATTATTTGCTAGAAAACTATTGTGGTTCTTCAGCTAACCAGAAAAAACCCTGAAGGAAGGCACTATGGCAAAGTCTCATTACTTGCCAAATAGCCTTTATGAAAATGAAAGAGACCAAAGAAAAAGTCAGAGCAAAAACAAAGAGCTGCTAGGGAAGAATTTTCTCATGAATGCATGAACTTTAGTATAATGAGCAATGATGAAACATACAAAATATTAGCAACTTTCCATTACATATAAGAGTTGAAAAGACAAATGTCTCTACAGACAGTGACAAAGAACATTTTGTCATCGTCTGCTTTTGGATATGAATGGCCACAAAATGATTGCATAAGGGACTGCACAATTTACACCATTGATGGCATACCTGACCTACAAATAGGATAAAAGGAATCTGCTGTCACACATCCAAGTAACACCACCACACACAACCTTCACCAAAATAATTCTATTTCTAACCGCTCCAGTTTCCTATCAGAGACCAGCATGGCAACAGCTCTGGTACTTGAATAATGTGTTCATACTCAGGTGAGTGAAAGATGCAAATAGAAGAGAGAAAATTCAGAGACCTGGCGAGTACAACATATGAAGAGTGTGGGAGTGCTAAATAACTGCAGCATGGGTAAGTGGCACCTAAATAAAATGTGCCTTAGTGTTTTAAACTGTTTAACGTGCCAAGGAGCAGTATGAACATTTACAGTACATTAGAAATAAATGGTGGTAAGAACAACAGAATATGAACATCAACATTAGTAGAGCAGGTGGTCTTGTGAATGTCTTAAGTGGCAGCTCATTGTTAAGTAGCACGTTGAGCTTTAGAGCAACTTCAGGAAAGGTATTTTAAGCTAGCAATTTACAGTTAGCAATAGGTAGCTCAATTTCTTTCCATATCAGAAAGAAGAATGAGAAATTAATTCATTAACTTACCTTCCCACAAGGAGAAACTACTGGTACTGAAGGGCTATTTTTGGAACAAAAGCCAGCTGCAGGTCAAATTAAAATAGAATGATTTACTAGTAGTATTCTTTTTATTAAGTTATTAGTAATATTGTATAGTGCTGTATAATTAAGATCTTAAGACCCACCCAGGAAAGCAATTTGTCGGTTGTTTTCAAATTAAGGCTGTATTTTTTTCTAGCAGATATGCTACTGCCAAAATAACTCATGACAAATTTGTGTTCTACAAATGGTTAAAATAGGTGACCAAATATCTATCAATAAACATTGATAAATGTTTATTTAAATAAAATTGGCCTAAACAATAAGGCATGGGAATCAAACTAACTTTTCCTTGAGTAGGGCAGCTTAAGCAAAGCTACATTTAGAACAACGCCAGGTCAGATCCAGAGATCCCGCTGAAGCTGAGGTTCAGGCAGAAGTTGCTGTAATGAAGAGGAACAGCAATTAGCCAGGGCTCAAGAACACAAGAGTGCCTGTGGAAAAGTTTAGCAGAGTAAATAAGGGTCTTAGGAAGAAGGGTGAAGTGAAAGAATTCAATAGGAATCCTCTCTCTGAAGCTTAAAGGTGCAGATTGTAATGGAAGAGTATCAAACGCTGAAAGGGGTAAGGAAAACACAGAAAAAGTACGAGCTGACAGTATAAACTGACATTGTGGGAGGTAAGGCCCTGGAATTGGAAATTATTCTAAGAACATTTCCCTTCTTTACCTGTTTTGCTTTGTGATTGAAAGCTGTTTAGTTAGAAGAGACCTTCCTAGGGGAAGCAGCTGTATTTTGTTCTATCTAGCTCTTGAAACTCACTCTAGCATTTTTGTATTAGCCTATATAAAGGCAGAGAGATAAAATAAAAAGCTCTTTTAAGGCAGGGGGATGAGAGAGAGACAAGTAAGATGAGTTCTGCCTGGTTATATTTCAAATGCCTGACGGGAGCGTGCAGCTCTTTTTCAGAGGTTGAGAATAGGGATCTTAAAGACACTGCTAATTAAGAGGGAAGGAAGCTGTGGGCTGATTTCAGATTCTGAGATGCATTGGGAGAGAGTGACCACAAGCAGGTCTATGCAGCCCGGACAGACAGGGGCTAAGTTTGGGAAAGCACTGAAGTTGACAATCTGAAGATAAGATTACTTACCAGTAACCAGAGCCTGTAAGATGCATTGTCCACAGGTGCTTCCATGCTATGCTTCACTCACACGCTGTGTAGTTTCACACACCTTTTCTACCAAAGCAATACTTATAAGATATGCTTGATGCATGAATAAGTAAGTCACTAGCATGTGTCATACAGCTCAACCAATACCTCTTAACTGTAGAAGCTCAGAGACCTATCAAAGGGCTATCGGAAGTGAGGAAGGAGAGGGAAGTCGTACGTACATAGGAGCAATAATTTTAAAGAATATCCACGCCTGGTAACTTCTTTCATCTTATTTGTATTGCAGGTAAATTCAAGTTACTGCTTGACACCTAACTCCTCTGCTCCAATTCTCATTCCACATCCTCAGGTTCTACAAGAGGCTGTCTCAGAATCTTTCAAACAACAAATGGATCACAACCTTCGATGTATTAAGTACTTAATTTTTCCTATATTTATGTTGCCTGGTTCAGTTGCCTCAGAGTACAGCTCATAAACAGAAAAAAATATTTAAGTGTTGTAAAATTAACCCTTGCAGACTGTTACATTTTTAATCAATATCAAGAAAAGGAAGGAGCAGTTGGGTTGAAAAGAAGTGAAAAGTGAAGTTGAAAAAAAAAAGACCAGGGACATTATTTCTTCCTCTTCATCTGAGACTAAGAGAATAAGATGAATGTGTCCTGCCTAACATTTTGAAGGCTCTGTGAAACTGTTGAATGACAGTGCTGAGTATGCACGGTTGAGCACACAAGCTTCAGTATTGTGAATGCAATCCAAATTCACTTGGGCAGGCCATATAATCCTCAATTCCTGCTTCCACTTGTCTGTACTTTCACAGGACACTGGCTAAAAGACAGAGCCTAAAGGCAATTCAAAAATGGTGCCTGCCCACTGTCTTGTGCAGCTCTATTTAGTAAAGGCAAGAGAGAATTCAATAGAACAAGTGTCATGACTGCAGTGAACTAAATTTTAAGACATGCAACTGAAGTTTTTATTTTCCCTCTGCTCAAAAATTTCTGATTTCTAATGTCTCCTTTAATCTGCTTACATTCCAGGTAACGTATCAGCTGCCGCTTAAAATTTGTAACCAGAAAATACTGTGATAAAAACTACTGATTGTACATCTTAAAACAATTTTATAATCACTTCAGCTGGCTACTATTGCTATAAGCTTTACATGAAGAACGATAGAACTAGTGGTGGGTACTGGATGGTGAGTGCTTATCCTGACCCTTCACACAAACACTGTTAAGAGAGAATCCTAACACATGCCCTTGACAGCACCCTAACCATATACGTATAAATGTGTATGTGACAGGCCCCAGATTAGCTGTCACTACTCAGGAAAGATAGTACAGTCATCGCTACTGGAAATCTCAATGCTTAGCATCAGTAAGAAATGCAGCAACAGGAACGTTTCAGAAATGAATAATGTTATCTCACCACAGAAATGCATGGCGAACAAACTTTAAAACCCTGCACGTAGCTTGAATCATCTTCCCTCAAAAATGGGGTAGCAGAACAAAAAGCAGGCACAAGAAAGTCAACAAGAACAATCAGAGGCACTGAGCAGGTTCTACAGAAAGATTCTACAGTCCAACACTGTTCATCTTGGAAGACAGATGCATCGGGGGAGTGAAATGGCACATAAAAGAACTATGAAGCTATGAAAATGGTCAAAGGGGTAGACAGAGAACAAACACTTCTTGGGGAAAAAAGGCTCTGGAGCATAGTTAAATTACTAAGCTAACAAAGGTACGTACTTTCAAACAAAGCAGAATTAAATCTTGCAACTCTGTCAAAGGATGTAGTAGAAGCTCTAAATACAGTTACTTCCAGCATCAACGTGATAGACTTGCAGCGAGCTTCACAGTCTAATTACAAGTACCGTAAAATATCCCTGACCATGTAAGGCTACAGCAGAGAGCAGAAGCTAAGCATGTTTGAAAGAAAACAAACCCAAAACAAACGCCTGCAGTTGTCTGGGGTTTATACATATACACACATATAGAGTGTAATAGATAATATATGTAATGTATAATATATACATCCTTAAATACATGAAGTTATATATAATCTATATATATATATTTGATTAGTATTAATAAAAACCCGTGTTTGCAGATACACAATACATGAAAATTCTATTTCAGAAATTCTGAAATTGCTGTACAGTAACAGCTAAATTTTAATTAGTTGGACAGAATTCTAAGAGCTGACAATTACAGCTTTTATTCAACTGAAGACCTGCTCTTAGTGGAAAACAAGCAAGAATTGGTAAGTGGATTCTGAATCTACAGAAATGCAAATTTGTGCCCCATATAAAAAAATTACCTACTTGGAAGAACTTGCCAAAAGAAGTGGTAGTCTCCATCTCCCGATGCATACAATCCAGATAAAGGATAAAAGTTTTCAAATATAAGTTACTGGAACTGATTTGCCAGATCAATTTACAAATTCTTCCTGTCCTCATCTGGACTGCTACATATTTCTTAATTTTAATCTATAATTTTTGTGCAAATCATTCCTCTTATTTTGGCTGAAAATTGCTTTAGGTTGATTGTACTCTATGATTAATAAAAGAGGAAATTCAAGAGACAGAAACAACGTTTGATAGACTCAAACCAAACAAAGGTTCAGCATGAGATGCAGAACTCAGTGTAGATCACCGCACATTATTACACATAGCCAAGTCTTTGTCTTTTTGATCTTTATCTAATTCTAATTGCCGATACACACACACACACAAATAAGGGAAACATCTCAGCTATAATTAACCCATCAGAATGGGTTGTATGCACAGAGTACAACAGAAGCGCACAAGAAATTCTGCACAGTAGGAATATGGTGAAGTCGAATGGTTCATGGGTTTGGCATAATCCTTTTCATCTGTAGCGGACTGAATTAGCCCATATTCACAGTATAGCTGCAAGGGTACGAAGGCCGCAAAAGCCCGGGAGCGAACTACTTGCACCCAGTAACCAACCTGAGAAGCTGCCAGCATGCCAGGAGTCAATGAACAGAACTGCTGCTGCCATCACGACCTCCAGGGTCAGAAACCAGGGAACCTTTACCACCCCATCCGTATCTCCAGTGGAGAGCGCAGCTCTGACCCCCAGCCTGTTCGGAAGATAGTGAGAGGTGGGGAGCAGAGCACAAGAGATGTTGTTTATGACAAGACAGATCCTCTACCCACACTATCTGCGGGAATCAAGAATCTGCAGGTGGCTTGGTATGCTCCTAGCGCGCGCTTGGGACACGAGGTGTAAAACACCCAAGCCTTCTGGTCAGACACAGGGCAAGAAGTTAACAGGCAGCCTACGTTACCAGAGGCAGGAGCTGAGACCAACTCAAAGCGAGAAGATCAGCATGCAAGTCTGAAAGAAACTGCCCAGGCTGTTACAGTAAATGACTTTTATTTTTTAAAAAATGAAATAACCGTGAACATATTAACAGGCCTGCAGGTGGCACTACAGTACAGCTGAATATAAGGTAGATACATTTCCCCATGTACCCGGACAATGAAATCCATTGCATCAATGCTGACATTAGTAAATTCTGAATACAGTTCTATCAAGCAGGAACATTTTACTTAAAATAGTTCTGGACAAAGTTGACACTGAAAGTTAACTTTTCCTTCACTTTGGAAAGGATAGATGTTTTCAGCTAGCACTGGTATTGGGTGAACTATTGCCTGCAGTCACCAGTGCAGGGAGAGATGTACAACATCTCCACGTGAGAACAGAGTTTATACTCCTTTTTACTTCTCATTCCGAGGAAGCAGGGTGGCGTAGGGAGAGGGGGGAAGATGGGTGAGGAATATGGGCAAGGGAGGTGGGGTGTCAATTTCTATTCACTCTCCTTTGGCTGTTTTTGTGCTATTTTGGACTGCTTTCTAAAAATCACTTCTTGATTTTATTGAAAGGAAGACTAAATGTAATGCGCCTTTCCTTGAAAATCCAGGAACAGTTGTGGTACTTCAAAAATACTAAAAATATCTACTTTCATGAAATATTAACTGTTTCACTACAAACCTATTTTTTCACTAAATACACAATTCTCCTATTTCTGGAGTCTCCTGGGGGAAAAAAAGTGGGTTCTCCCTTTATTTCTGCAAGTCTACAGTGTATAGAGAAACGGCTACAAGAAGGGGAGTGCAGAGAATAGCTTTATTCTTTTCCTTGGCCTGTATCTCACATGGGAAGTTTGCTTAAATTTCTGCAGTTTGGCTACTGTTGGTCACACTCCTTCAGCAGCTATCAACTAAGTCTGCAGTAGGACAACCCACCTCCAGCACATTCCTTCTAACTTTGTGGAGACTAACTAGGCATGAGGAAAAAAAACATCCACACTCTTTATACCATTTCTAATCATAATATGCAGGAACACCAAGTGGTTTCCATGTTCTTCCAATTTGCAAAAGGCCACAGGAAAGGGACATGGCACCTTTCGTTAGAATCTGGAATTCTGCATGTAACAGTGCGACCTTCCATGAGACCTTCAGTGTTGAGGCAGCGTAGAAAACAGTGGCTGAAGAGTGTGTGTAATACTGACCACACCAGCTCTTAGTGAGAAGCCTCTGCTCCTGCAGAGGCAGTCATGTGCAGTCCCTGTATATACTGTGAGCAAAAGGCTTACTTCACAGGGCATTTGGAATTAGCATTTCCTACGATCTAGCTAGTTTGGATTCATGAGCTTTCAGTGTGCCAACAGCATCTTTCACTGCATGGTAGATAATGTTCTTCACCTGTAACAGGGGAAAAAAAAAAATCAACTTCTACAGACTAACAAGGAGAGTCACATACCTATGCAATCAACTTTGACAGCTAAATTCGTAATAGTTGGCAAGTATACGCAAAGTATATACTATCACTGCTTCAGGATATCAACAGCACAATTTTTATCTGTCACGGTTAGATGACAAATAGTTTAGACACCTGCACTGATTCATTAACTCATTTTCTGGTCACCCAGCAACATGTATTTACTCATGTTATTTTAAGATAAAGTCTCTCTTTTGTGAGAGCTAGGAGGAAGTATACTATGAAGTCACGCATATGAGTTTATTTTGAAAAAGTCCTTGTGATCCGAGTCACTTACAGATTCACATGAATCAAACTCAAAAGGAGCAAGAAAATCATATGGTTTAACCCTATGTAAATTAAGATGACACAACAAATCATCCTGTTGTCTTTGTATGGAGGCTAGAAATTCTTCTAATTTGTGCATCTTCCAGAAAGGCAAGCAAGATCAGAGATGAAAAATCCACTAGTACTCACAGCAATCTGTTCCATGCTTAGCTACTTATCAAAGCTCTATCTTGTTTCTGATTTTTCTGATTAAGTTTATTTGAATTCCATTTCTAGGTATTGAACAGAACAGTTTCACCTCTAAGTGAGTAGCTTAATTGCACTTGCTCAACTAACTGCCAAGCACCATTTTTTCCTGCTGTACATATGATCTCAGTCTTTTGTATCATTTATGCGACAGTTATTGTCTCTATTTTTTAATATATATAAAAAAATACAGAGACAGATGTTTATATAAAAATACTATAAAAATATACATGAAAAATGACACAGAAAAATGGTAAAGTTTGGCTGTGAGGCACAAATACAACCAGTATTTCTTTTCACAGGAGTAGAGTTCCACTTTGCCAGCAGTTACTTTTTTCTTTTTCTTTTTCTTTTTTTTTTTTTTTTAATAATAAGCATTATTCATTTGCAACCTATTCATTTACAGAAACAATTCCACATCTGTGTCACTACAGCTGAAGAGGTACAGTGTTAGAAGGTGGATCCCCACAATGAGAGCTGATCCTACTTCTTCTTTCCTTTAAAATCCTGTGCAAATCCATGTAGAAATTTATAGCAATTTTTCACTGAATTGTTTGAGAGAATTAATGTGATAAGTTCTGACATTCTTGGGTGACATACTGGAGAATGGCTATATATTGAGTACTCACTTTTGCAAGAACAGCCATTCTGCAGATCTCCACCCTCCTTCATTTTACATGCATGAGATTACTAATACACAAAAAATGCTGACAACAAAATTTGCAAACTAAACAGATACTAACTCTTCAGAAGCATACACAGGTGAAATCAAAAAAGGTCTCCTACGGTCTTCTCTCTGTAGAACTTACTGTCTTATACACAATGTACTACTTCAGTGCATAATATGTTCTGTGCATAATTATTAGTTTAAGCAGCCGCACTTCTTCAAAGCAAAACACATTTAATTTTCCTGTTTGGGACTAATTTAGAATCATAGAATCATTTAGGTTGGAAGAGACCTTTAAGATCATGGAGTCCAACCATAAACCTAACACTGCCAAGTCCACCACTAAACCATATCCCTGATTTAAATAAGCAAGCCTTCACTTTCAGAGCAATTTTCCTTTAGGCAATAAAGAAACAAATACAAGTGTCCTTGGTCAAATAAATGTATCTCTTCAAAACAAAGCACTGCTTTTTCCTTTTTATTTTTTTTTTCCTGCTATGCTTCACTGTCATTCAGGATTCAGTCATTTAAAAACTTATTAATACCAACACATGCACTAGTCCAATAGTGGGAAAGTTGTCTGGAAATCCAAAAGTTTATTACTAATTTTTATTTACATAATACTGTAGACATAGGTGCATTAATTATTTTTTAAATACTTATCGCATGAGAACCTCCAAAGTTGTGGAAAGTTGTTAATTGTTCTGAAATCACGAGCCACACATTTCTAGTCCCGAACAAAGCTGGCAAAATACAGGACATATTTAGTGACTACTGTCACAAAACGGTTACCTGCAGTTTATCCTCATGGTTTGTATGAGTATTAGACAGGTGCCTGAACTCCTGGGTCAGACGGAAGCAGTGCTTCACATGTTCTGGAGATACAAAATCTTCTGCCACTTTAATGCAGCTGTACAAATTATGGACCTAAAAAAATCCGTATCAAATGACAGATACATCAAGACTGAATGAATCATACAAAACCCAAAAAACCCCAAACAAACCCACCCCACCTCCCCACTCCCCCCCAGCCCACGTATGTTAGGTTCTTCCACAGTTACTTATCAGAAACAGGAACTGAAGCCTATTTGATCTCACACAGAATTGTGTCTAATAGTAAAACCAGAACAAAATACATGACATCTCACATGTTCCCTATTCTCCCACATACACTAGTGTTCCCCAAAGCAAGTTCTCTACTGTTCTCCACACTTTTTTGGAATTCTGTTCCCTTGGCTGACGTTTCACTACAGAGAATGTTTTCCCACTGTTTACCCTAATTTTTTTTTCTTAATTCCATCACAGTACTGTATACATCATTCAGGTATTTATATAATTTTTACTAATTGTCCTGGTTTCGGCTAGGACAGAGTTAATTTTCTTCCTAGTAGCTGGTATAGTGCTGTGCTTTGGATTTAGTAGGAAAATAATGTTGATAACACACTGATGTTTTCAGTTGTTGCTAAGTAGTGTTTATACCAAGTCAAGGATTTTTCAGCTTCTCATGCCCAGCCAGCAAGAAGGCTGGAGGGGCACAAGAAGCTGGGAGGGGACACAGCCAGGACAGCTGACCCAAACTGGCCAAAGAGCTATTCCATACCATATGACATCATGCCCAGTATATAAACTGGGGGGAGCTGGCTGGGAGGGGGGATCACGGCTCAGGAACTAACTGGGCATTGGTCAACGAGTGGTGAGCAATTGCATTGTGCACCACTTGCTTTGTATAGTTTAATTCTTTTAGTATTGCTATTGTCATATTATTATTATCATTATCATTGTTTTTCATTCCTTTCTGTCCTATTAAACTGTCTTTATCTCAACTCACGAGGTTTTTTTCCCTGATTCTCTCCCCCATCCCAGGGGTGGGGGGCAGTGGGCGAGCGGCTGCGTGGTGCTTAGCTGCTGGCTGGGGTTAAACCATGACACTAATATAATGACTAAGATCCAATTCAAATAGTTCCTGTAAGAACTGCATATGTAGAAAAAGGAACCTAAGTCAGCAATATTAACTAACAGCTATTTTGAAGTCGCAGTCCTGTTGTGCCTCAAATTCAATTCTATTTGTCAATATGGCCTAGAGTTGGCATACTTACCTGATGGGGAGCACCTGCAGGAATGAACACAGCATCTCCAAGGAACTGCACTATTGCCCAGCCTTGTACACCATACTCATCATAGAGTCGCTTACGTAAGGTCTGGTCCAAGTACCAACTTTGGTCATGAATGGGGTCATGATCTGGGGGATTTTCTTGGCCTTGTTCTTCTCCAACCTAGGGCCAAGATATGGGGTGGGGGTGAAACCATGACACAGCACCTTGATATTGCTGGCTCACAAAAAGCTCTGTACCAAAACCCATAACAAACAAACAATTTCAAGGCAGGACATTACTTTCATTAAGCTCATTTAAGTCTTAACTAGTGACATGTGCAGTAGTATGAAGATTCTAGACCAGGCTGAAAACCTGGGAACATAATAACTATTAATGTCCTCAAAGACAGCATTAGAATACCTATGCACGTGATGTTGATAGCAACTTGTATCATTCAGCTGCTGTAAGCAAGCTAGTCAAGGAATCCTGTAGGCTCAAGCCTCCTTTGTAACCAACATACCTTCCGGAGAAGTTCCCGTATCTTTTCAGCATCCTTGGCAGCATAGATGTGCCACAATGCTCCAGGTTTCTCTCTTCCTTCATGGATTCGCTGCTTTGTTACATCATCAGCATCTCCCTCATCAATTGTTTTCAGAACCTCTGAAAGGGGAATCCACATAAGAGTGATACAATTACAAAGCTTCTGATTTTTGACATACAGAAGAGGAAGGAGCATTTTGAGCTGCTAAATCCAGTCACACTGCTACTGCAACTGCCGCATCATATAGTACCCTTTCTAAGCACATCAAGCTTCATCTTAACAAAATTCAGGAAACGTGTCAATTGGCAGCTAATCACAAAGCTCAGTCATGAGTTCAAACTGAACTAACTACAATTATTCAAATACAAGGAGAAGAAAGAGTAACTTTATCACCCTTTCTCCTCCTTTCTTCAGGGAGATATCTAATTTCTAGCAAAACTCTGCTGCTTCCACAGTTGGGAACCAATGAAGCATTACCGCACTTTTAAATATGTGCTGCAGACGTAGCAAACTGCCTTGTATATTTGGGTTCTATATCATAGATATGACAAGCTTAAACAATAAAAGGTACAGCCTTCTTTCTTACACACACAATTGATTTTTAATGGACAGAAAACAGCTTTCCTCAAACATTACCATCATCATGGGTTCCTTCCCCAATGGGAATCCCAACGTACACCATGACATTAACAGCATCAGACACGTCCAAGTGCAGGTTTGTGGTACCAACTCGTCTGTCTTCTGCAGTAATTAAGCCTACAATAGAGTGTAAAATAAAATCAAATTCTATTCAAGCTCTCATAGAAATAACCTGCCTGAAAGATCTTTCTAGAATGCTAACTTTACACAGCAATGAGAGCAGAAACCAATGCCAAAGGGCAGCTGAAACAGTTATTTTCATGTCATGTGTGGCATAAGTAAAAAGTTTACTGATAACTAGTGTTTTTATTTTACAGGAAATAGAAGTAGCAAATATAGTTCACCCATCATGAGAAAACAAGCATTTTAAAAACAAAGCCTGAACTTGTACTTTACAATTTTGTCTCTCTGAGGGTCATTTATACAATCTGTCATAAGGAACTTAGCTTTCATAATACAAAGTTAGTAGGCATTCTTTGGCACTGTTTTCCTTTGCTTGGAGGTACAAGAGATTAGACATAAGGAAGCAGTTCTTTACTGTGAGGGTGGTGAGGCACTGGAAGAGGTTGCCCAGAGAAGCTGAGGATGCCTCCTTCCTGGCAGTGTTCAAGGCCAGGTTGGATGGGGCTTTGAGCAACCTGATCCAGTGGAAGGTGTCCCTGCCCATGGCAGGGGGGTTGGAACTGGATGATCTTTAAGGTCCCTTCCAACCCAAACCATTCTATGATTCTATTCTATGATTCTAAGAGAAACCTCGACTGCTGTCAGTGGCATTAGCATCACACTGTGTGTAGCAAGTCATTGAACTGTTACAAGTGTAAGCCTCCAGCAGTTTGTTATTTTCTCATACTCAGCTGTAAAATCCGTATGATCAGTTGAATTCACAGCAGTTATCGTCCAACTCATCATTAACAATTCAGACTACAACTGAGTAAGGAAAAACACCTGCAGACTCTCAAGCGCTTACACCTTTATACATTGGATGATCTTACACCTCTCAAGTGGCTATGAGTAATGGAGAAAGAGATTTCAAATGGTTGCTGCTTAATTCTTTCACCTTCTCATATAACACATTCTTCTCTCTTCCTCTGACCCTTCAATAGCACTCTCTCTACTTTTGCTTTACCATCTCCTCTAGCAAGTAACATGGGGAAAAAAACTAAAAGATTAAAAAAATCTTTGTATCAGCAAACACTAACGTAAGTATGACCACAAGACTACTGATTATATTTTAGGATCACCATCGTATTTATCTCTTTTCTATTTAAAACATAAACTTCTGGGGACAGGAACTCAACTCACTGTGCAGTACCTATCATAACAGACCAGAAACAGCAGCAAATTTAGACAGTTTGTAAATTTAAAATGCTAACCACATGAAAGACTTTACCTCACTATTGAGAACTTTTTTCCACCACATACTCAGAACAAAGCCATATATTTACAACCAAAATAATTTAATACGCTAGAAAAGTTACTCTTATTCACCATAGACAGAATTACTGGTTTTATGTCTAGGTCCACCCTTTAATTTGTCTGTAAAGCAGCTAAGAGCAAAAAGATACAAAACTGTTTTTGAAGACAGACGTAGCTAAATTTTTTCTTTTAACTTGGAAGTAAACAAAGTGCAATACTTTCTCTCTTTGGACCAAGACCTATATATCTAAGAAGGATCAAATAGTAGAGGGAGACACTCCCTCCACAAACTCTGATACAAAGGAAAAGAAAACTTTCACATTTAAGATAAATGCAACAAAATGAATCCATTCCTTCCATTGCTAGCAACTAGCAATACACAAAGACAAGTTAGCCATCACTGATTACCTTGCTTCTTGCTGCACTCATATATATATTGCCTGATTACATTATAAGCTCTTTGGTGTATGGCCTTCTTCACTCAACTTACTTGTTAAGTAATACATAAACCAAAACACTGAACACCTTTAAATACTGAATAAGCTCAATTTGCCTAAGTTCACAAACCCCTATTTTTTTTAATTCTTATTTGTGATGTCATACTGCTAAAAACCACAAAATAACCCCACAAACACTTTCTCAGAACTGCAATACGTTGGCTTCCAGCTAAAGTCTAATCCACATTTGGTTACTAAGCTAAAAC
Source organism: Gymnogyps californianus (assembly GCF_018139145.2). NCBI lineage: Eukaryota > Metazoa > Chordata > Aves > Accipitriformes > Cathartidae > Gymnogyps > Gymnogyps californianus. The sequence continues at coordinate 21,992,170 of NC_059484.1, read as the reverse complement.
ATTTTTTAAAAAAGACGAAACAATGCAAAATCTTTCATGTCCTCAGGTGAGTTGCTACTGTAGGTATATTGATAATTGAAATACAAAACCTTAAAAAACCCTGCACCCCTGTCTCATCAATATTCAAAGAGAACTACAGAAGTTACATTAGGGTAAGTTTGCTTCCACATACTTGCTTTGCAAGATGGCTGCAATTTTCTCCTTATCAGTGTCACTTCACATTTTTCAGTATATACAAAGAGCAACTACTTTAAGTGTTATTTATCTTACTCTAAAGTTGCAAAAGTACATACTTCCAAATCAATCGGTTATTTAAAAGTATCCTGGAACTTTAACAATCATTTCTTTTTAATTAAAAGTCTCCAAAACCTGCTTTTGGCCATGACCTCAAAGTCAGTACAGGAACTGAAATAATTCAAGTTGATACGACATGCATTAATTATTCATATATCCTCCACAATCGGCTACATTGACAATCCTTTGAAAGTTGAATGCTTCACAGCCCCATGCAGGGTATGTGTTCAGACAAAGGCTTCCTCCATTTGTATGCTATTTACCTACTAAATAATTACAGTCTTAAGAAGACAAAACTATCCAATTCAGGCAGCTGAACATGGTGACAGTTTTCTCTTGCATGTTGTCTATGGTCTATGTTGTTAGACGTGGATTAAGAAAACTACAACTCTGGTCAGAAACATGAACGCACAGATCGAAGTGCCCAGAAGCTGGCTAATTTTCCTCTCAAATGTATCAAATGGTCTCAAAAAGATACTACCTTCTCCTTGAACCCTGTATCAGTATTGTGCTTATTATATGTATTAAATAATAATTGTTTGCAAACTTAACTTATCATATGTACATCTCTTGGAAACCACAAGGCAAAAAAGGGCACATCTGACAGAGAGAGGACTAGCATAGGAATAGATCGCAGGACCAATTTAAAACAATGACAGTGTGCTCTAGGATAAGCGCTCAGTTTTGATTAATGCCACAACCTTGCATATGCCCTAAGTACAATAAAGAGTATAATAAAGAGTCACAAAAATCAACATCTGCAGAACTATTCTCACGTACCATAGGCATTGTACATTTTGGGACCCAAGTCAGGACGGACAAAGTAGCTTGGCAGCCTAGAAGCCAAGTTCAGTCTGCCATCCCTCTTGGTATATTCAGGAAGAGGAAGATTTTCCATCAAGTCCTCAAACCTACAGAGCAAAAAGAGAACAAAGGCATGTTTTCCTCCTGCAGTGCCTACAGCAGTCCAGTAGGCATTGATACTAAGGTTTACTCACCTTGTAGGCATCATATCTCTAAAGTCCTCCCCTGGAGGCCAATCCTTTAACTTTAGTACCATCGGCTGACCATCATCTGACCTGAGCCGTTCTGCAAGAAACAAATTAAGATTTCTTCATGTATTATCTTTTTACCACAGCCCATTACCTTGTTTAAGCTGTAAGTCTTTTGTACCAAGACCTCTTATATTGCACAGCAAAATGGATCCTGATTTTTCTTTGGGCTTCCAAGCATTATCATAGTATGACCAAACAACAGTTTAACAATTAGATATATATATATATATCATTACCTACAGCAGAAGTTTGACAGATCTTGCACAGCTGCTAAGTTTTAGAATAGCTTTTATTCAGCTTCAAAAACGAGCCTTTCCAAAGCGTTCTGCCTTACTACTTTTACCAAAGGCTAAAGGAGTTTTACCTTTCATTTCAAGAGGAGCGGTGCTTCTATAAAATCATGCTCTGAAATCAACCCTAACCTCAGTATAAAGCAAGAAATCATGGTACACCACACTCAAAAAAGCTAAATGGCAGGTGGTTACTGAGGAAGACAGCCTTTAGTTTTTTAAATTCTTCTTTGCTGGAGGCACTCAAATTAGCAGGGTGCTGAATTCAAACATTTGTTCTTCACTTCAAGAGCTGTACACAAGTCCTGACTGGTAACAGAGAAAGCTGGTAGCACAGAAAGATGACATTACGTACGCAACAGTGAATGTGCGATATGACAGCACCGACCACACCTACTGCTGCTTTGCCTCAGATGTTACAACGGCTAAGAGAGTATATCTGGAAGCGGTACGTGGGGCAGCTTAGAAGACTCAGCATAACATTTAGAGAGAAACAAAGTTCACTCTCCTACCAGATTCTTCACAACTCTACATGAAGCCATCAGTTGGAAAGCAGGGTGTACTGCAGTCCGACACCTTCACATCCCCCTTTCCCCAGAAAGTAACATCCTTCACCACTTCCTACCTTACCAAGGATTGTCAGCCAAACAAAAAGCAACTGATCTAGACCTAGCAGAGCTGCTGAGAGCACCAAAAGAGAAAGCACATCTAAGAAACTAGGACTTGGAGACCTGTGAATCACATCTGCATTATATATCAACAGGCTACAGAAGACAGCCTTAGTTTGCAATATAAAAAATTATTTTATTGAAATTAAAAGGAATTAAGAACTGCAGATATGTAAACCAAAGTGACTGATCTAAAGAAAACAAATTTTGATGAGCTACGGATTTTAGAGAGGCAAGTGAACTGAAAAGCTCAAGGACTTGAATTTAAAGATGTTTCAGAACTTCCCGTATTCAAGATTTTGAACTCATCCAGGATCTTTCTTCCAAACAAGGAGAAGAAACTTGTAGGAAGGCTATTCAGAAAGGACAGAGTGAAGAGCTACCTGGAGGAAAACATACAGATCTGACAAGTTACACAAAACTGGACAACACCCAGAAAACATCTGATCAGCAAAGAAAAGCAGGTCTAAGAAGAATCAAACCAAAAAGTTAGACCTGCCAAAAGTCCACTCAGAACTCAAAGATATTCAAAGTAAACAGCACAACATTAAAATTAACTAAAACAAAGTATCATATAGAATAATTAAGGTAGTATCTCAATACCACCTCCAAATTCAGTGGCTGTTCTACATCTCTTCAACAACTTAATGGGGGGCAGGGGAACACGACCAGCCACATATTTGAGAAATCTAAAATTTATGTAATGCAGAGAAGTCAGAGTCATTACATAATGTGCAAACAGTTTTCATATGAGTTAGTGTGTTAAATCTCTGGACTAGTGGCAAATAATACTCTTCTAATTTAGGGATTGCACGTGGCTGAAAAACACTAAATAAAATGTATTTGAAAGAAACTAGCAAAAGTCATCAGGTTTTCCAACCTAGATCACTAACATTTCTCATATAAAGTGTGGTAAAGGCATTGTCTAAAAGAAAGGCAGCAGCTGATTTCACTGAAAGGAGCATATCTGTCTGGAGACAAACTACAAATAACATTTCTCAAAGATAACTTGACCCATACAAATTTACTATTTTCATTAATGACCCTAGTACAAAAGTAAAGTGTTTGTGAAGTTTCCCAATTACTGTTAATACACAGAAAGACCACACTGTTATATCCTTCTAGGCCATTTATTTCTGAGTAATAACAGAACTAGTATGAAATTTAACAGTACAAAATACAAGACTGTACTTGGAACCATATAAAAACAAGTCAAAAGTTGGGAGCTCTTTGATTGGAGAATGACTAGAAAAGGGAATATTCTTGGTCTACAAATCTATCATTTCATTCGCTGCTGAACAAACATTCCATTAAGTCATCCAATAGTTTACCAGTTCTGCTATGTGCACGTAGCAATAAATAAAGAAAACGTTTTATACACAACACTAAAATCAGCAACATTGCAATGAACGGTTACAACTTTGAACATCTGTAAATGTAACACCACTCTGATCTAGGTATATGCAATCTAAAATAGAGCACTCTGCTTTTCAGAAGCTCTTTAATCTGACCAGTTACTTCCCCGGGAATTTTAACTGGTTGGCTTCCACATCCACACTTGACAGAAGGTTTTCTCAAAGAAGAACTCAAACATTAAGTAATGTGTTATTACATGGGGTACGCATATAGCATTGCTATTCATAATACATATAAACTTGTATTTGTACTCGCAAATGATCTACTATAAAAATAATTTTCAATGTCAAGTTTACTTGGTTGATGTATTCCACCAAGTCTGAGTTTTAGCATCAAAAGCCTCAGTCTGTTTCAGCTCTGCAGGTTCCCTTTAGTTTTACAATAAAAGCTGAGGTTGGAAGGAGAGTAAGGGTAGTCAAATTACTTACTGTCTTAATAACAGTAACTGATGATTGATTTCACTGAGGAAAGTTCAAAAAAAGTAGTTTCCCATGAAATAGATCATCTTTTGATACATGAAAGTAACACACACCAACACGCTGTAGTAGACAATATTTTCTTGGGCAGCCCTGCCCTAATCTTCACCAATGAAGTATCTTCTAGGGTGCGCTACATATAAGGAGCAATGGCTTCTTTGGATGAGACTGATAGCTATTTGGATTTTTTTTTTTTAATTATTATTTTTTTATTTTTTGAGAAAATAGGTGGAAAAGGAGGAGTTGAAGGTAGCAAGACAGACTGCTCAGTTAAACTAGTCAGCCATAGATATTACTTACTAGATATTATCTCAAAGCCATCCCAGAAGTCACGCACTTTCACGTCTGAAATTATGGCACAGTTCCTGCAGTTCACCAAATCTACATCTTGATCTCCAAATTCCAGGCTGAAAGCTTCTGGTTTCCAAAGCTCTGACTTCAACTTCTTATGGACACCAGATACCAGCACGGGCTGAGAATACAAAGATGAATGCTTACTCCACCGTAACCAAATTTCTTACACATGCAGCCAAACTTTCTTAAGAGCTGAGACTCCTGGCTACCATCATACAAAAGACACCACAAATCTATTTTCATCCACGTCTAGTTTTTGTGCATCAAACAAATAACCAGAGTCAAAGCAAACTTCAGTTCCAGGCCATGTGCAGTTGCCTTAGAAGTGGTATTGTATTAGACTTACTAAGGCAAGGGTATTAGGTGTACACGGCAAGGTGCTGGCAGCAGGGGCGGGCTCTGGGAGATGAGGCTGGGAGCTGCCCTGTGCTGGACACGGACGGTTCCACCTGGCTCCAACAGACCCATCGCCGGCCAAAGCTGAGCCCATAATTGACGCTGGTGGCGCCTCTGTGATAATAAGAAAGGGTAAAAAATGCTCCGCTGCTGCTGGGGGCGGAGGGGGGAGAGGGAAGGGGGAAGGAAGCGAGAGGAACAACTCTGCAGACACCCAGGTCAGTGAAGGAGGAGGGGGAGGAGGTGCTCCAGAGATTCCCTTCCAGCCCATGGAAGAGACCATGGTGAAAGCAGGTTGCCCCCCTGCCGCCTGTGGAGGACCACGGTGGAGCAGACAGCCACACTGCAGCCCGCGGAGGACCCCACAGTGCAGCAGAGGGAGATGCCCTGAAGGAAGCTGCAGCCCATGGAGAGCCCGCACTGGAGCAGGCTCCTGGCAGGAGCTGTGGCCCCTGGAGAGAAGCCCATACAGGAGCAAGTTTTCTGGCAGAAACTGTGGCCTGTTGGGGACCCACGCTGGAGCAGCCTACTCCTGAAGGACTGCAGCCCATGGAGAGGGCCCACACTGGAGCAGTTCGTGAAGGATGGTATCCTGTGGGAGGGACTCCACACTGGAGCAGGGGAAAAGCGTGCGGAGGAAGGAGCAGCACAAAGTGTTATGAACGGACTGCAAGCCCCGTTATTCTCCATCTCCCCTGTGCCACTCCAGGGGGCGAGGAGATAGAAGAGTCGGGGATGAAGGAGTAAAGTTGAGCCTTTAGGAAGAAGGAGGAGTGGGTGGGGGTAAGGTGTTTTTAGCTTTGTCTTTGTTCCCCACCATCCTACTCTATTTTTAATTGGCAATAAATTAAATTCCTTTTTCACAAGTTGAATCTGTTTTGCCCGTGACAGCAATCGCTATGTGATCTCCCTGTCTTTATCCTGACCCACAAACTTTTCCACCTTATTTTCTCCCCCTGTCCTGTTGAGAAGGGGGAGTGAGAGAGCAGCTGGGTAGGGATCTGTCAGCCAGCCAAGGTCAATTCACCTGTGGAAGTACAGTGGGTGTTGAGTCCCACCACCTCTCCTTTTTTTAAGTACAAATGCAAGTACCACTAGAAACAGCATTTGTAGTAAAGCCTTCTCATATGAAATTTTCATATTCTGACATGAATTTTTTAACTATTTCACTAATTCTTTACGTATAGTCATGGATCATCATCAATTCCCTAGTACAAAACCAAGTAGCGGAAAAGTGGCTGTTCACTTGCAAAAGAGGTTTTAAGATGTTTAGGCTAACCATGTATATACATTCCACACCGATATTTGAGTGGCCTCTCCCCATAAATGCTCAAGGCATTTGCTAAACTAATAATACTAGGAAAACATATACCAGACAATCCTCCCAACACTGGCCAAGACCTTGTCAGTTCCTCTCACCCTGCGTCTCTAGAGAGAGTTACAAGACTTGAGGGAAAAGGAAAAGAGGGTATGAAGTGAACTTGCACATGGACTATCCCACCTGAAGAACTCTAGGTTTAGTAACTGCTACCTATGTTCAAATGACAGTTCACATGTCTATGCAAGTTTGAATCAGTTCCAAGCTGTGCCCTATACATGAACAATGATCTGAAGGTGGATCTTGGGCTTATTCACATGAAGAGCTCAGTACAACCCTGAGGAGCACAGATACCCCTAGATGTTCTAGTAGTATCAGCATGTTAGACAAAGATACCTACAGAGCTATACACAGGCAACTCCAAAGTTACATTGCTTAAAAACACTCCAGTAACTAACCACTGCTTCACCTGGATTGCCCAACGGCCTCTAACACGAGTAGCATCCATTTTAGTCCCTCAGTGAGGACAACTATTAATTCAGAAATGAATAGAGGAAAACAAAAACAGCTTTGGGGATAACAGAAATGGCCTTGGTTTTCAAATACAACACAACATAGCCCTTAAGTTCTAGAAGGCAGCAATGAAACCTCAACTCCAGAAGAGTGAGGTTTAAGAAAACAAAAAGGGGTTGTTACTTTACTCAACTTCAGGCAAAAAAAAGGTAAAAAACCCCCACAGAACCACAGAAACATTTAGGTTGGAAGGGACCACCCCCACACTAAAAAAAGTGTTTTCTTGCATTCAGGTTGAACTTCCTGGTTTTTAATCTGTGCCCGTTGCCTCTTGTCTTGTCAGTGGGCACTGCTGCGAAGAGTCTGGCTCCCTCTTCCTCATTCCCTCTCATCAGGAATTTATACATATTGATAAGATTTCCTCCCCACACTCCCCCGAGCCTTCTCGTCTCTAGGCTGGACAGTCCCAGCTCTCTCAGCCTCTCTTCATATGAAAGATGCTCCAGTCCCTTAATCATGTGTGTGGCCCTTCGCTGGACTTTCTCCAGTGAGTCCACATCTTGTGCTGGGGAGCTCAGAACTGGACACAGTACTCCAGGTGAGGCCTCTACCAGTGCCGAGTAGAGTGGAAGGATCACTTCCCTTCACCTGCTGACAATGCTCTTCCTAATGCAGCCCAGGAGGCTGCTGCCCTTCTTTGTCACAAGGATGCCTTCTTGGCTCACGGTCACCTCCTTGTCCACCGGGACCCCGAGGTCCTTCCAGGCAAAGCTACTTTTCAGCTGGCTGCCCCCCAGCATGTACTACTGCAGGGTGTTATTCCTCCTGAGGTGCAGGACTTTACATTTTCCCTTGCTGAACATCACAAGATTCTTCTCGGTCCTCTTCTCCAGCCTGTCCAGGTCCCTCTGAATAGCAGCACAACCATCTGGTGTATCAGCCGTTCCTCCTAGTTCTGTATCATCTGTAAACTTGCTGAGGGTGTATGAACTCTGTCCCACCTAGGTCACTAATGAGGATGTTAAATAGTACTCAACCCAGTACTGACCCCCTAGGGTACACCACTAGTGACTGCGATCACAACTCTCTGAGCATGGCATTTCAGTCAGTTTTAAATCCACCACACTGTCCACTTATCTAGTCTGTACTTCGTCAGTTTGTCTGACGACATTATGACAGTGTCAAAAGCCTTATTAAAGTTAAGATAAAAAACATCCAGTGCTCTCCCCCTGATCCACCAAGCCAGTCGTCTCATCACAGAAGGCTACAAGACAGGTTAAGCATCATTCAATGAGCATTGCTGAGCCCCTCTTCTCTTCAGGACCATATCCCATGGGATTCTTCCAAGCAGATATCTGAAAATGTGGAAGTCTGCTCTCCTGAAGCCCAGGCTTGTGATCTTGCTTTTTTGCTTTGCTCCCTCCTCTCAGGACCTTGAGCCGAACACCACCATCTGATAGTCACTGCAGCCAAAGCTGCCCCTTACCTTCACACCAACAACCAGTTCTTCCTTGTGTGTAAGCATGAGGTTCTGCAGAGTGTCCTTCCGTAGCTGGCTCCTTGATCTGCTGTGTCAGGATGCTGTCACCAATGCACTCCAAAAAACTTCAGGAATGCTTGTGACCTGTTGTGTTGTTCCTCCAGCAGATACGAGGGTGGCCCCATGAGGCCCAGGAAACGTGCACACAGGGCTTCCTCCAGCTGTCTGAAGAAGGCCTTATCACTTTGTCTTGATCAGAGGTCTGCAGCAGATACTTGCCACAATGTTGCCCACGTTAGTCTGCTCACGAATCCTGGCCCATAAGCTCTCAAATGGCTCACGATCCGTTCCTACGCAGTTTCATGCATTCCAGCTGCTCCCTCACATAAACAGCAATGCTCCCTCCTCACCTTCCTGGCCTGCCATTCCTGAACTGTGCTTCCTGAATAGCCTGTACCTATCCCTCGCCATACTACAGTTGCATGAGCTATCCCACCACTTCTCCGTTATACCAACGAGATTGCAGCCGTGCAACTGCACACTAATTCCTCCTGTTTGTTCCTCATGCTGTATGCATTAGTGTACAGGCACTTCAGAAAGATACCTAGCCATGCTGATTTCCCAGAAACTGTATGAAAGCTTTCCTCATAATACTGTGATGTACACAGTTCCTTACTTATGTGCATATGCTTGAGGTGAACATCTTTCATCCCTGTTTTCTTGAGTATGAGATTTCTCCTGTTCATATCACCCCACATTGCTTGCTTGCCAACCCAATCAACTAATTCCTTTGTTGATCACTGGTCATACTCTCCCTCCCTTGTCGTTCCTGGCTTATAGCTCTCCTAATCAGGCTGGCCAGCCTGTTGGCAAAGATGCTTTCGCCCCACTTAGATGGATCGCATCTCTTCCAAGCAATCCTCAATCCTCAAAGAGGTTCCCATGACCATAAAACCCAAAACCCTGTTGTTGAAACCAGCTGCGCAAACAATGGTTGACATGCAGGATCAGCCCACCCCTGTACCCCTCACCAGCAGGATTAATAAAACCACCTGGGCTCCATGGCTGTGACCACTACTCCCAGAGCCATATAGTCACTCTTGGTACTGTCCAGGTCTCCCCAGTAGTATTGTTCACGCCAATACGGAAGAGCAGCAGAGGGTAAATGTCTGAGGGACAGACAAGCTTTGGCAGTCTTTCCACTATGTCCCAAATGTGAGACCCTGACAAGCAGCAAACCTCCCTAAGATGACAGAGCAGATACACTGATCCCAAGTTTAAATATATTCCCTGATGCCAGCAGGAATTGTAACATTAAGGCAATGGAACAATTTTAATCATATTCTACAAAAACCTAGGGATCATGGATGAGGAGTAAAATAACAGTACCTTTCACAGGATGGGCGGAAACTGCTGCCAGGTAGACTTTAAGCTGATGGATAAACTAGTCTTCTTCAGTCCAGGAAAACAATGACAAATTTTGATCCCTGCTGTATTCACTTGACCACTTGAACATAACAATTAAAAAAAAAAAAAAAATCTACTTAACCTAGTAGAACCCTTCCAGGTATTAAGCAGAGAATTTCTCATGGAAGAAAGAAAATGTTCTCTCTAGTGAAGAACACAGCTAGGGTTGCAAGATAAAAGGATAGCGGACTTGGTTGGTAGACATTTCCTGCCAGATCTGCTCTCAGACTACAGGGAGAAAACAAATAAAAACCTCCACCACCACCCCAAATCTTCAGTATCTCAAGAAAGAGAAAGCCTAGCATGAAAATTCAGAAAAGAACAGGTTCCTATAGGATGAGAATCCTGACAGTATCCCCAGATGAGCAACCACCATGTTCAGGAGAGTGAAATGCTCTTGAAGAACAGCTTCAGAAAGAAATAATCCTACAGTCTCCAAGTGAATTCTGGGGTAAGACAGAGTTTAACTTATTTCTGACAATTTCTAAGACAAAGAAGTTGAAAAATGTTGCTCTTTCTGCATGACAGAGTGCCATTTGTTATCCAAACACTAAGGGAAAAGAATTTTCTCTTTTAACGATTTGGGATGCTACCATGGCTAAGATCTTCATATGGCTCAGATCTGGTGTCCAGTGTGCACTTACTGTGCTGGGGAGGGTAGCTAAGAGGTTTTTTCCAACTAACCTTTTCCAGCCCACAAAATGGGAAGGGGAAGATGATTTGGGGGATGGTGGTGGAATTAATGTTCTTTGACTTCACTTCTAAAGGTGCAGCTGGGATGTACAGGAGGATGTCAGCCAAGGGAGAACTGTGACAGAGCAGAGTTTGTTGAGAGAATCTCTGCTTGAAGAAATTCTGTTTAGAATAGCCTTGTCAACACAGCGATGCCTGCCTGGGTCACCTGCTCTCTCTTGTGCAGGAATGACAGAGGTTCAGTTATGTTGCTTTCCACATTTCAGCAGGAAACTCAAGTGAGTGCAACACCACTGGAGAATCCTTGAATAAGCAAAGGGACTTGCCTAGTTTGTTGCTATACCAGGGGTCCTTTGAATGATAAAGTCATTCAGAAGCATCAATAGCACATCTTGGGGCGAAGCCTAAAACAGAGGGTCACAAATAGTGCATGAACATGACAGTTGTAGCCAGAGCCTCAGGGTGCGCGCCAACTTGGAAGGTGATGCGCACTGCAAGCTACACATCTGACAGAGCATCGGTCATCACATCTCTAGACTCCATAAGGAGTCTCTCAGGATTCATTAACAGTCAAGAACCCCAGGGCCACGTGCAGCATCTTGCACCTGGTGATTAACCAGTCTCATCTGCAGAGAAACTCACAAGCACATCTTTTGTAAGTATTCCCAAAATATTTAGGATCCTCCTCAGAGAGACAGTATTATTTGCTGACAGAGAGGGTTGAGAAAATTATCAGAGTATACTGATCAGAAACTAAGGAGCTCTTTGCCAAGTTAGGCAGATGACTGACACCACAGCACTGCAAAAGAATGATCTGAAATCCTTCATAAATCAGAAAGGGGGGGGGGGGGGAGAGAGAGAGAGAGAGAGAGAGAGGGGGGGAGAGAGAGAGAGAGAGAGACCCCTGTGCACTCTGAAAAAATCAGGACAAGAAGATAACTGCAATTAGGGGGAAAGCTGACAATACCAGCAGCAAGCTAAGTTTCTAGTCAGAGGAGTGAGGGTGTGCTGCACAGTAGCCTCTTCCACCTATTAGGAGCTGGCTAGGGGAGTCAGAAACAGGAACTGCTAACTGTGGCTGGTGGTGCCACAGTCATCTCCGCAGTTCTCACGGCTACGTGCTAGTTATGCTTGTGCCCAGGGGACCCAGAGAATGTGCAGTCCCATGGGACACGCTAAACTTAACTGAAAAGTACTCTACTTGCAGCAGAAATGGACTCTGAGTGCCAAGAGGAACATGCAGCCTGATCTGTTCCTCTGCCACAGCTCAGCAGTCCGCATGTCTCGTGAGCAACCACAAATAAGTATGGAATGTGAGTGCCAAGAGCATTAGCACAGTAACAACAGAACAGCTGACAATAAGGACTTCTCCAGAAAAGATGATAAGGGACATAACTGTCTAACACCCATGGTCTCAATTCTGAGTAGTTGGTGAAGGTAACGGTGTCAGAGGTAGCTGCAGAACCAAGTGCCAAGAACACAGTTTGAACACTATGGACATCATATTCTGTTACAGCTATGGGTGCACTTCCTCTGCAGCAGCAGCTACTCACCCATTTTTTAAGATTCAGCTTGTCTGACCAGGTCAATCTTAATGACACTCTGGTGAAGTCTAAGCTGTAGCACTACAGATTGAGATCTGAAAAAGTGGCTATGCTGGCAGCAGGTCTAAAGTCCGGTCTCTTGACTGAAGGCCTAACCGGTTGATGACCCCTCAGACAATCCAGGAGAGTGCTCAATACATGAGATGTTGAGTTCAAAACAATACTTGGGTTCACACAGGCTGTAAGCTCAGGATGAGACACTGCACCAAGTACACTCAAAATTTCAGCAGAAATTACTGCATGTAGCACTTTATTCTTGTACACGCTGCAGCTGGAAGGAATGGACCTTTCCCTGAGGCTAAAAAGCATCAAGTATGGGGTAGGTGCTAGGATGCGTGCAGGAAATCATAGTGGATTCACTACTGGGCTGTAGTAGAGCAGGTTCAGCACAAACCACACCACAACTAAAAAGGCTGTCACAGCAAACACCCTCATACTGGCAAGCTGAGGAAAGCTCAATGAGCAAGAGCACATGGGCTCGAGTCAGTACAGCATGGAGTGGACAGGGCCACTGTGTACCCTGTTTACAGTGCTACAGTTGAAATCTTCACTCATCATATTCACTCAGGAGCAACTGGCGAAAGTTTGAATGGACTTGTCAATAACCAAGGTACAGGTTAAAATTTCAGGATACTTATAAGCAGTAAGGGTTGGCTATTTGTCATCACCCACCTGGCCTTGTTTCCAGCACTCCCTGAAGATCTTCCAGTTGTTTTTGTTGCTAGGATCATGAAGGCAAAGGAGTCTACCATCACACAGCCAAGAGTGGGAAGTGTGCGGATCCAGCACATTTAAGCCCATTACCATTTCCTTCACCTCTCTCTGTGTGTCAGCTAAATTACTAGCTCGTTTTGCAGCATCAGACGTCTTCTTATTTTCCACCACAGAAGCAATGATATGGTCTAAGAAGTTAGGCAGGCTGGCTTTACCTTTGGCCCCCTAGAAGATGTAAATCCAGAGGTAAGTTGAGTCTTACAACAGCAGAAATATTAATGCATATCAGCTCTCTTTCAGATTCTAGTCACAGACATCTCGCTATCAGAAAAACATGCAACAGTAAACAAATCAGCTCAGAGACAGGAATTTATCCAGTAAGAACAGAAACAGCTATGGCCCTGTTTTATAGTAGTAAAACTTAAAATAACCTGCTACAGGCTATCTAGAAAAATATTACAGCAAACAATAACGGAATAGAAAACTTAAGTGATCTAAACTCTGCTACTTTAATGGTAAAAATGGTTCATATTTTTCTTAACTTCATTAATATCTCAACGCTATTTCCCCATTTTCCTCATTCCATTACTAAGAAAGTGAATTCAATCCTGGCACAGGTAAGCTGACAAATACGGGAACATTAAATAAACACTCACAGACAGAAAGGAGAAAGTGCTTCCTGTATGTATAATGTTAACAGAACCATTAGTAGACAGCCTCTCTGGTTATGGCATCCATGCTCCTCAAGGGACGTTTAAAACTCCTCAAAGGATGTTTAAAATTCGGAAGAGATTAACAACACAATCTTAAATTGTGTTCTTAACTTAAAAAAAAAGCCTGCCTACAGGCCTTGCCTATAGCAAGATACTTAAGACATTAAATATATTTCATATATTCAACAGAAGAGAAACGCTAACTGGATCATTATTCACAAGACATCTATGGGAGGGGGCAGGGGTGTGATAGATTTCTGGCAGCGAAGAGTTTCTCATTCTAGCCAAAAAAACCCAACCACACCCCTTCCCCACCCCACCCCCCCACCCCCCCCCCCAAAACCCCAAACAAACCAAAAAACAGGGACTGGAAGCTGAGTGAACAGTAACAGTGGAAAACTATTACTGGAACAATTTTACCATCTTTTTAAAACTGAAGTGCAATAGACAGAAAATTTACCATATGCAGAGTTATCAATCTAAAACATAACACTATCCATAACTGAAGATACTCATTCAGTAAAAAAATATTCATGGAATTATAGAAGAGTCTAGGTCAGAAGGAAGACCTAGAGATCATTTGGTATAACTTTCTGTTGAAATCAGCTTAAGTTACCCTGGGCTGGGTCAAGCCAAACCTTAACTTCTCAGGGAAGGAAATTACATCACTTCTCTGGGCAGCCTATTCCACTGCTTGAATGTAAAATGAGAATTTTTTCTTACATCCAGATAGAATTTCCCCTGAAGCAACTTGTGTCCATTGCCTCTTGCCCCGTTACCATGCATCCTTGTGGAAGGAGTACCTCCATATTCTGTACAACTACCTTTTAGATATGATAAGATTGACCAGATCCCCAAAGCATTCTCTTCTCTAGGATGAAGAGAACCACTTTCTTCAACCCTTCTTCATGTGTCAAGCTCTCCAACATTTTAATCATTCCTGACGGTCCTCCACTGGACCCCCTCCAATTTTTCAGTGTCATTCTTCAACTGGGAAGACCAAAACTGGAAACAGTGTTCCAGGTGTAGCCTAACAAGTGCTGAGTGGAATAATCACAGTCCTTGCCGTGCTCCAGCTGTACGCCTCCTGATGCAGCCCAGGACAGTTTGCCTTCGCAGCTGCAAGGGCACAATGCTGCCTCATGCTCAGCTTGCTATCCTCCAGGACCCCGGCCGCCTTTCAGAAGGGCTACACCCCTGCTAGTCAGACCTCAGCCTGTACTGCTGCTTGGCACTATATTAGTTTTCTACAGCCTGTCTCTTAATGCAAGTAAGACTAGATCATAACATCATCCGCTTATGATGGTCTTAAAAATGTACCTTTAGGCTGACTCTCTAGAGGCCATGAAATAGATAATATGCAGTTTAACTATCACAGTCAATGCTAACTACTCTTCACAACAGAATGTCAATGGTCCAGAAACACCAAGATTATTCTCTTCATGAGCAGCAGTCCATTATTCCTCTCAATTTGACCAACACAACTGTTGTTTCTCAGGTATGTTTTGTTCATACCCATTCTATATGAAGCATCCAGGCATTCAAGTCGGGGGCTAGACCACAGTTCCCCACAAGTTCTTTCATATCTAAATTACTCCGTGAAGACCAGAAGTCAAGAAAGTGAAAAAAGACATTACACAATAGATCTGATTCAACATGGTGAGAGAATGCATAGAGTTGCAGGGATAGGGATACAAGTTGAGACAGGCCCTCTCACGCCTTGAAGGAATAACTTGCTTTAAAACAAGTGATCACAATTTCTTCGCCTGTACTCAGTGATGAGAGGGGGCAGGGGGTGGAAGTATTATTGGCTTCGCTTTCCTGTAGCAGCGACATATTTTCCCATACAGCTGTACAGTTCCCTCTACCAAAAACAAACAACATGAACTATTATTAAGGTTCCATCCTTCCAGCCTGACACAGAGGAAAAATAAATACTGCTATGAGACAAGCCATTTCATCATCTTCCTCATTCTATCTGCCTAAGCTTTTGGAGAAAGTATTCTCCAAGAAGAGCTAAGCCTTGATAAATTCCACAGAATCTATCCTTCTCTTAAACTAAATGCTTTTAACCACTTCAAATATCAGGGTTGTTCAGGGTTTTTTTAAGGTTATCTCCTCCAAAATGGATTAAAGAGAAACAAAGTATCCTTATTCCAGAATAAGCATCCAGAAATGGCAACTACACCTTAAATTCTTAAATTCATATTCTATCTTAAATGCCTTTCAAGTATACGTAAGGTTTTTTAAGGAACTGGTTTGCTCATAGGTTTTTGTCTTTTTCTGTGGTATCCTCTTGCAGTATTTTTAAAGATGTGGAATTTAAAGTGAGCTTTTATAGGGATGCTGATGATCAATTAAACAATTTAAAGGCTGTATTTAACTCACTTTCTTGGTCTCTTGCAAGGAATAGCTTCTCCACAGCAGTAGTAAACCAAACCACAACCTAACAATTAGCATCAAAATTCTCTACAACTTTGTGGGGTGGTGAGTTTTGGTGAGATACTGCATTTGTTTCAACATTTAAGAATAAAAACATTTGTATGAAAACTGTTAGATCATCACAAAATTCTTCCCTAGAACAGATATCATTGAAGGAATACAAAATTATTTACCGTAGAAGCTGCAGAAAAGACCGGAGGAAAGGGGATTCCTGTGTCTAATGGGACCTGAGGAAGCTTTCCTGGCCCTGTGTGTAGCAGATCTCTGAGGCTGGAGCCTTCAGCTTTGTTGCTAGATGTCACTGGGCCCAACAAGAGGCTATTAAACAGCTTTGGGGTTAGTGGGGAAACCTTTGTACTGGAGTTGAAGGAATCCAATCCAAAGGGTGAATGGGATTCTTTATTAAGCACTGACCTCAGTGATCCTGATTCTGCAAGATAAATATCAACATTGGGGGAAAAAAAAAAAAAAAAAAAAGAAAAAAGAAAAAAGGCAAAGTTCAAATGATCACAAAGTTCTCCGAAATTATTTGCTCTTGCATTAAATAGGATATTGACAGAATCTTGTGGTAAATGTAAGTTATCACTGCAACAGTGAATGAGGCACCTTAAAGAGAATCAAAGACATCATATATTTCAGATAGATTTTACCCTTCATATGCTGTTTAGGTTTTGAACAGCACAGTAGATCTGATCTGAAAGTGATACACAAGAAACTACAACTTTGTAATAGACTCAATTAAAAAACATTTCTGTGACTTTCTGAATTAATGTTTCAATATGAAATATTTCAAATTTAACTGTAGCCAAAATATTACAGTGACTAAGCCCTGCAAAACGAGTGAGTCATGAACATTTAACACTGACATATAAAGTAGTTCTTGCTAGACATATGGACAGGAATAAATCCTGTGTTAGTCATGCTACCTCTGACAACTGGGAGGTGTATTCTGTAAACAGTTATTTCATATTGAGAATCACACTCAAACTATTGAGTATTAAAGAATTTCTAAGCTTTCCTCTGACCCTCCAAGCGGACTCTACTCTCTCAATTCTTTGGAAATGCACTCCTCACATAGCACACAAAACAGCTTTGTTTACTTCAATAAAGTGACAAAGCTGCATCTGAAATTACTTACTATCATTTTACATCAGGATACCAGCTGCTTATTACTTAGAAAAACAAATACAAGAACTGGCACTGAAATAAACTGGGAATGACAAGATAGTATTTTTGTCTTCAGCTGTATCATCATCTTTCCAGCTTTGCATATTCCTAAGCCTGTAAAAGAAAACTGGTTCTAAGAGGCAAAGGAAGAAAAATGATCATGTTTTTTTCTATTTAGGGCTAGGCACTCTCACAAAGAATAGCAACCAAGCAGTACATTATCATTTATCTTTTAATTCCGACCCCAGAGAGCATGTCTTCTGCTCACCTTTTGTTTCTTCTTTTGCTTTTTGTGTTGCTAAATCTGCAAGCCAGTGTAAGGCTGACGATGGAGCTGTTTCTGGACAAAGTGGTCTGTTAGTCTTTATTTCACCAGTGTTATTGGTTGGTAATGTCTCTGTTTTTGCAGATTCTTCTATCCTACTATCAGTTGCTTCAGGTTTTGGAACAGTGTCCACTTCTAGTTGCCCCACTCCTGCTGTCCCTGCTCCAGTGGAAAAGGTGCTCTCGTTTCCAGAGACTGATGCACTAGGATTTACAGTCGGAAGCTAAAACAAAAATATAAACAACTGCTAAATGTTGAATAAAGGGAAGAGTTCAACGTGGGAGACATTTTAGTTATCCAATGCGTTGGGTTTTGTTTGTTGTTTTTGTTTGTTCGTTTGCTTTAAGTGCACAGTAGAGTTCCTTTATGCTTATGTAGCAGCAGAGTACAGGAGCTTCTTCTCTGCATACATTAAACCTTGCATTGTGGTGTGAATTCTTACCACGTCACCTTTTAGTCATCTTTTAACACAAGCCCAGGCTTTTTGATTTTTTTTTTTTTTTTTTTTTTTTTTTTTTTTTTTAAACAGGAGGACTTTTTGTGTGAACAGTAACAGAACTCCTCTAGATTCAGCGTAACATTCAGGAACCGTAACAAAATAAATGCACATGTTGCAAGCTACTCACAGTGGTTTGTTTTAAGATACAGCATTATATGAATGGCTTCCTACCCAACTTCTACATAAGAGTATTAGCTCAAATATCCACTTGGTAAATAACAGTTGCAGCACACATCCCCGAAAAATGTCCCAGAAGATTTCTGCTAAGCTAAAACACTCAGAATACATACGGAGAAAATAAAGTTTGTGTTTCACAACAGATTAGTCTAAAGGATCTAACGTTTAATAGATCTTAAAAATGTAATGTCAAACAAGGTAATTTCAGCCTCAAATTACATACCTGTGATATTCCATTAGTGACAGCCGGTCTCAACACTGATTTGTTCTGCCGGTTAATACACGGACAATTGGCTTTAATACCCCATTTGCCTCGTGCTGCATGAACCATGTCACCAATATTGTAAAGCGCTGGAAATGAAGTTAAAATCTTTAATATCACATGTAAAGAAATCTAAAAACAAGGCCTTAACTACAATATATATTCAGAGGGGTGGGGTTTTTTTTTAGTATTACTGCTAAGTATCTTTAAGATCACATGCTATAACAGGACACTTGTCTCTGAATAGTGTGGAGAACTGTGCTAACACTAGCTTCACGATGTCACTGAGAGGCTGCCAAGCCTGGCAAATCCTACAGGCTATCATCTGCTCCTACTATTCCAGGTAGGGTCCAATGATACTGCAATGAGGCAACTTCGAACCATCAAAAAAGACTATATATCCCTTGGAGCAATGTTAAAAGGATCTAGAGCACAGGTGGTGTTCTCTATCCTCCCAGTAAGAGGAAGGAGGTAATGAATTGAGCAGGTGAATGCCTGGCTGCATGGCTGGTGCCATACTCAAGGTTTTGGCTTCTACGATCACGAATCTACCTTTGAGAAGCCAGGTCTCTTGGGAGCTGATGGGATTCACCTTCCCAAGCAGGGCAAGAGAGTCTTTGCCAACAAGTTGGCCAGACTTATACGGAGAGCTTTAAACTAGATTTAGTGGGGGAAGGGGATGGAGATTTGAGCAACAGAGAAGAGCCAGGGGCTGCTGATGTACTAGGAACCAACAGGGAAACACCTGTGAAATGCCTCAAAGGAATTTGGGCATCTTCCTCTCCAGAGGTGACAAGGTTGATAGCCCAGCTGAAGTGCCTCTATATACCAATGCATTCAGCATGGGTAACGAGCAGGAGCAGCTGGAAGTCGTTGTGCAACTAGAAAGCTACAATCTAATCACTATCGCTGAAACAGGATGGAACCAATCGCACAACTGGAGCACTGCAGGGGGGTTGCTCTCTATGTAAAGGAACGGATTGACTGCACAGAGCTGTCTTTGAAAAACAGTGATGAACAGGTTGAGAGCTTATGGGTAAAAATTAGGGGCCAAGCCAACAAAGGAAACCTCACTGTTGGTGTTTACTACAGGCCACCCAACCACGGGGAGCCTGTTGACAAAGTGTTCTTACTACAACTACAGGAAGCATCACACTCACAGGCTCTGATCCTGATTCAGGGAAATTCAATCACCTTGACACCTGCCAGAAAAGCAGCCCAGCAAGCTGCAAACAGTCAAGGAGACTTCTGGAGTGCGTTGAGGATAATTTCTTAATCCAGGAGACAGACAGCCTGACCAGAGGAGAAGCGTTACTGGACCTGTTGCTCACCAACACGGAAGAACTAATCAGACATGTCAAGATTGGTGGCAGCCTGGGCTGCAGGGATTGTGCCCCGGTGGAATTCACCATCCTGAGGGATATGGGCCAGGTGAAGAGTAGAGTCAGGACACCGAATTTTAGGAGAGCAAACTTTCAGTTGCTTGAGGGATTAGTGTATGGGACCCCCCGGGAAACTGCTCTTGGGGACAAAGGAGCTGAACAGAGCTTGCAGCTCTTTAAGAACATTTTTCTTAGAGTACAAGAGCTCTTAATTCCCATGTGTAAAAAATCAAGCAAGGAAGGCAGGAGAACGGCATGGGTCAGTAAGGACCTCCTGGTCAAACTAAAATGTAAGAAGGAAATGCACAGGCAGTAGAACCAGGGACATGTATCCTGGGAAGAATATAGGGACGCTGCCTGGATGTGTAGGGATGGGATCAGGAAAAGCTAAGGCACAGATGGAGCTGAATTTGGCAAGGAATGCAAAGAATAATAAGGGCTTTGACAGGTATGTTCGCCAGAAAAGGAAGATTAAAGAAAATGTACACACACACCCCCACCCCACTAAATAAGACAGGAGAGCTGGTGACAGCTGACATGGAGAAAGCTGAGGTACTCAACAATGTTTTTCCCCTCAGTTTTCAATGGTATTCTCTCTTCCCACCTCTCACAAGCCCCTGAACCTCAAGGCAGGGACTGGGGGAATGAAGTTCCTCCCATCATAGGAGAATCACAGAATATCTCAAGTTGGAAGGGACCCATAAGGGTCATCAAGTCCAACTCCCTGCTCCTCGTGGGACCAGCTAAAACTAAACCATAGGACTAAGAGCATCATCCAGACACTCCTTGAACTCTGACAGGCTTGCTGCCGTGACCACTTCCCTGAGGAGCCTGTTCCAGTGACCAACCACCCGCTCAGTGAAGAACATTTTCCTAATGTCCAACATGAACTTCCCCTGATGCAGCTTCATTCCATTTCCTCGTGTCCTATCGCTGGTCACCGGAGAGAGGAGATCGGCACCTCTCCCTCCGCTGCCCCCCTTGAGGAAGGCGTAGACTGTGATGAGGTCACTCCCCAGCAATGAGGTCACCCCTCAGCCTTCTCTTCTCCAGGCTGAACAAACCAAGTGACCTCAGCCACTCCTCATAAGTCTTGCCCTCGAGACCCTTCACCATTTTGGTCACCCTCCTCTAGACACACTCTAATAGTCTGATGTCCTTCTTGTACTGAGGCGCCCAAACCTGCATACGGTACTCAAGGTGGGGCTGCACCAGTGTCAGGTTCGAGACCACCTGAGGAACCTGAACATTCGCAAGTCCATGGGACCTGACGAGATGCATCCCAGGGTCCTCAGCGAATTGGCTGATGTAGTTGCCAAGTCACCCTCCATCACATTTGAAAAGTCATGGCAGTCAGGCGAAGTCCCCAGTCACTGGAAAAAGGGAAACATCACGCCCATTTTTAAAAAGGCTAAAAAGAAGGGCCCTGGGAACTACTGACCAGTCAGCCTCACTGCAGTGCCCAGTAAGATCATGGAGCAGATTCTCCTGGAAAACATGTCAAAATGTACGGAAGACAGGGAGGTGACTAGAGACAGCCAACATGGCTTCACCAAGGGCAAATCGTGCCTGACTAATCTAGTGGCTTTCTTCAGTGGCGTGACTGCATCATTGGACAACGGAAAGAGCAACGGATGTCATCTACCTAGACTTCTGTAAGGCCTTCAGTATGGTCCCCCACAACATTCTTGCCACTAAATTGGAGAGAGATGGATTTAACGGATAGACTATTCAATGGATAAGGGACTGGCTGAATGGCCGCACCCAAAGAGTTACAGTCAACAGCTCTATGTCCAAGTGGAAATCAGTAATAGGTGGTATCCCTCAAGGGTCTTTACTGGGACCAATACTATTTAATATCTTCATCAACGACAGAGTGTGGGATTGAGGGCACCCTCAGCAAGCTTGTGGATGACACCAAGCTGAGTAGTGCAGTTGATTCACTAGAGGGAAGGGATGATCCATCCAGAGGGACCTTGACAGGCTTGAGGAGTGGACCCATGTGAACCTCATGAAGTTCAACAAGGCCAAGTGCAAGGTCCAGCACCTGGGTTGGGACAATCCCCAATATCAATACAGACTGGGGGATGAATGGATTGAGAGCAGCCCTGCAGAGAAGGACTTGGGGATACTGGTGGATGAAAAATTAGATACGAGCCAGCAATGTGCGCTCTCAGCCCAGAAAGCCAACCGTATCCTGGGCTGCATCAAAAGAAGCGTGGCCAGCAGGTCGAGAAAACTGATTCTCCCCCTCTACTCTACCCAACCTGCAGTCCTGCGTCCAGCTCTGGGGTGCCCAGTACAAGACAGACATGGACCTGTTAGAGTGGGTCCAGAGGAGGGCCACAAAAACTATGAGAGGGCTGGAACACCTCTCCTATGAAGAAAGGCTGAGACAGTTGGCGTGGTTCGGCCTGGAGGAGAGAAGGCTCCGGGAAGACCTTATTGGGGCCTTTCAATATATAAAGGGGGATCATAAGAAAGAGAGAGAGAGACTTTTTACCAAGGCTTGTAGTGACAGGACAAGGGGCAACGGTTTTAAACTGAAAGAGGGTAGGTTTAGATTGGACATAAGGAGAAGTTTTTTACAGTGAGGGTTGTGAGACACTGCAACAGGTTGCCCAGAAAAGTTGTGGATGCCCTCTCGGTGAAAGTGTTCAAGGCCAGGTTGGATGAGGCTTTGAGCAACCTGATCTAGTGAAAGATGTCCCTGTCCATGGCAGGTGGGTTGGACTAGATGATCTTTAAAGGTCCCTTCCAACCCAAACCATTCTATGATTCTATGATTTTTAGGACCAGTTACATAAACAGTCAAGTAAATGGTCAGCACTGACCGTTTACTTTCCCTCCCCCCAACAGAAAAAAAAGATCTTTCTTGCAATTTAACCAAATTTACTGACACAACTAAAAACAGCTGAGCACAAGAAGTCACAGCTAGCATCAAAGGGGTGTTCACTTCAAACCCACAGCTTGATCTGACTTGGGTTACCTTCCCTTCAAGCCTTCCACTATAGCAAGTGGAAGTCTCCTCTAAATCCATGCTAGAAAAGGTATCAGCTAGAATACCAACCATCTTAGTATTTTTTCCACTTGCTTGCTCAGAATTGAGACAAAATTTGGAATTTTTCCCTTTAAGGTTTCAAGCATTACCTGTACCAGGAATGATCTGTGTCGGCATAAGATTCTCTGGTTCATGAGACTGACCCTTTGCACACTTCAGCCATGAGAAGACTTCCTCATCACCAATCTCCTCTGTCTCTGGAATAAAGACACAAAAAAAAGTAAAATTTTGCACAAAAGTCACTAAAACTTTACAATACAGAATATTTCTGCATCATTATTGTTTCTTTAGATTCTTTACAGTGCAGGAGATTAACCTGGTGATCTCAGAAATAAACTATACATACAGACCATTAGAACAGGATCTACAGCAACTTCTTCGCCTCTTCAGATTATAAAACTACCAGAGTCATTTTCCCTTCATCTCTAGTAGCTTCTTATTTTCAATCACCTAAAAACCTTGCCTTCTAGCCTCGATTTTTAAATATCATACTCTTGTTCTCATTATGCTTTCCTCAGTTATACAGTAATTCTATTTTTTCTTGTCATCATCTCCCAAGCTTTTTCAACAAAAAGTATCTGCAGATCAGTTCCAGGAAGAGGAAACTAAGGTCTCCTGTCAGCATATCTACTTACAAAGCTAACAAGCAGCAAATTAATAGTTTGAAAAGTAGTCTGACAAATTTATAACTCTTCAGATTTTAAACCAAGTTGGGCCTACAAATATGTAGCTGCATAAACTGCATGCCATTCTCTTCCTTTAAAAAGGAAGGTGGGGAGGAAGGGTGAGTGGGGTAGAATATGAGAAGGATCATATCAAACTTCATTTCAGGGTCCTTTAGACCTGGTATCTGCATAGGTTGTTTCTACAGCACAAAGTTCAGAAGCCTCTTGAGGCAAGTAATTGTATTTAAGTAATGCCTTGGTTCTACATTTTGGCCCACTCCAAAATTTCAGACTTGATTAATAAACCGTAATTACGATACTGTTTTCAGGAAGACATCATTGATAAGCAATATATATACACACACACACACCCCCACTACCATTTGACATTGTAAAATATCAATCTTTTCAATGCTGACCCTCCTCTGTACACCAGTGAGTAAAAACTTCTCATATGCCCAGGACATCTCTTCATTTTCACCTGGCACGGGTAAGGTTATCATACTTATTTCCTTGATGTGAGAAGAAAAGGGGTTAGGAGACTATCGCCCTTGAATCATGGACATCTTTATACCGCATTCTGTCAGTGATATATTCAGTCCCAAAAGCTTTTTCCAAACATGTACAGTGCCAGATACAAGAAACCCTATTCTACTTACTTTCAACTATTTTCACTGTACCCTGGTTAACCACATCTTAAAGATTGTTATGCTCTCTTCTGGTGTATTCTGGCAGTAATTTCATAGGCTTCATTATTATACTGGGTCTGGCTGGGATGGAGTTAATTTTATTCATAGCAGCTCGTGTGGTGCTGTGTTTTAGACTTCTGACCAAAACAATGCTGATAACACATTAATGTTTGAGCTGTTGCTGAACAGTGTTTGCACAATGTCCAGGTCTTCTCTGTTTCTCACTCTACCCACCCCGCCGCAGTGAACAGACTGGGGGTGCACAAGAGGCTGGGACAGAACACCACCAGGTAGATGACCCAAACTAAGCAAAGGGATGTTCCATGCTGTACAATGTCCCACTCAGCAATAAAAACAGAGAGGAGGGAGTTTAAGGGGGCTAGCCATCTTTTGCTTGGGAAACTGCTGGGCAACGGTCTACCTGTGGGAGGTCGTGAGTGATTGCCTTTGCATCACTTGCTTTGTTTTGTTTTCTTTTTCTCTTTTTCTATTTCTCCTTTTATCTTGACCCACAAGTTTTCCTGCTTTTATTCTTCTTTTCCTCTTTCCCCAGTCCCAGTGCCATGGGGGAGTGAGCAAGTGGCTGCGTGGTGCTTAGCTGCCTACTGGGGTTAACCCACAACAATGATATAAAAATAAGTGACTTTTTATCTATTTTTAAAAACCCATTGCTTTTATAATTCATTCAGTGTTCTCTGGCACCTTTATCATAATGAACAGACAGAAGTACTCACACTTACTAACATCCAGTATTTTGTACATCTGTTCCATATAATAATGTAACTGTCACTAATAGCCTTACGCTTACTAAGCTCGTCCATTGTGAGCACCCACGCTACCAAAGCAGTCTCGATACAGTAAAATACACAAAAAAGCAACTAGGTATTCACTTTTGTAAACACAGTGTGCCTCTATTTGTTAGAAATAGAACTTAATGGACTTTTTCCTGAAATACAAACCCTAGTGCATCAAGGAATCAAAAAAAGAAGAAAACTTTCCAATCTAACTCGTTACAGAAAGGAGTTCTCTGCAATGTCTGCTGACTAGTTCATCTTGTGATGGTTCCAAACTGTTAAGATATTAATTTTTCTTTTATATTCTCTGAGGAAAAGATAGAACTATACAGCAGTCTGTCTCAGTACACAGCCTATGCCTGCTGACGTAATAATTTAAATAATCAAATTCTAACCAAATAGATAAAACACCGGTATCTAAGGAAACGAACAATGGAACAGCAGCATATAAGACAGTACTGCCAAAGTTCCAAATCTCCGGCCTCCCAAGCTGATACTCACTAACTCTCCCACAAAACCTTCAGCAACCTCCCAGAAACTATACCCACTGAAAGCCAGCCAGTTCAAAGATTACAGTGGGAGAAAAAAATCCAGTACTCACCGCTACGTGGACGATTCTTCCTCAGCCGGTAACAGTCCAGACAGACTCCAAAACCACACTTGCGACAAACCCAATGAATATTGAAAAGTGTTGTCTCACATACATCACACATTTCCCTCACGCCACGTACTGCTCGCTTCCATGCCACTTTCTCTATAAAGAGAAGGAACATTAGGAATTATTGCTTTGACATTTTGCATTTCTCCCATCTAATTGAGAATATCACAGTAACACTGATAAAGAAACAATTCACAGAAACATGACTTGAGGGCAGAGTATAGAAACACATACTTTTTACATCGAGACACATGCTTTGAGTTGCTAGTCTTGTGACACTATTAAAATCCCCATTTCTAAGAGTGGGTAAGGTCAAGTCCCAAAATGCACACACTACAAGGAAATGGAGCACCTTACAGAGTTCTGTAGTAACTGAATTTCAAGGAGCACTTACAGAACTTACAGCAAAATTATAAAACTTCTGCTGGCTTTATGAACAAATAACGTGAACTTGTAAAACTACAAAGAATGCATATTTAGTTTTACTAATCAGATGCCTGTCAACTCTTCGGATTCTAAACCAACACATTCGTTGAGGAAAGGGAAGTCCTCTCCAAATGGCTGCCCTTGTACATTCCGGAAGCTAAAGGGAAAAATCAGACAGTCAGAGCTATCCATGTGATAGGCTGAACTGAATACCTTTAGAAAATTTTTTCTAAACCCACTCCCCTTGTACTGGCAACGCTCGCTACTAGTTGCTCAGCTGAGTCCTTGCAGGCTGAATGCAGGTACTGCTCCCTCCCTAGAAAACCCTGAGCTTTTGTGTGATGTCCCTGGAGCATAACAGGATAGGAATATGTAAGAAAAGCTGCTCATTAAAGCATAGCTGGTCAGTGTGATAAGTGTTCTAGACTTATTTCTATTTTCTTAGGAGCATGGGTCAGCTGATTTTTGCATTTATTTATTGAAAAATAATTTAATAATGTCTGGGAAAGTTACCGTTAGCTTCCTTGGTAGTAAAGTTGCACTGATCGAAAAGAAAAATCCCAAATGCTGGTCCCACAATTACACACACCCCAAAGAAGTGAATATAGCCTTCTCTTTGGAAGAAAAGGAGAAGCATTTTAACAAAAAATTATATTACACTTTCAACTCTATTCCACTGCATTGTACACACATTACACAGAGAAGATGGACAAAAAACACGTCAAAAGCCCAGCTTACGATGTGGCTCCACCATCATCATTGCCTCCTTCTCTGACATAACAAGCTGGCAGAACTGGTCCCCAACATTGGCCAGGATATATTTGGAAGTTTCCAGATCGATGCCCTCTGCAGGGGAGGAGGAAGGAATCCATAGGCTCATGGCATCAGGGTCACTCTGTTGCGGGTTCAAGAAACCCTCTACTCGTAGAATACCTTTCCGGGTAAATATCAGCCTGCAGAAAACAGGATGGAGTAACTGAGAAGCTGCTCAACCACCTTTAATTAACTTATAATGCCATCTATGTCAGAATATAAACCCAGAAAGGGGAAGAACAGCTTAAGCTAGAGTGCTATACTCTCCAGCCAGTACAATCATTATGCAAATCCAAATAACACAGAGAATAAGGTACACAAAGGCAATGGCCGCAAAACCCACTAGAATGAATCCCCAGGTCCCAGTAAGCGTTGATGGGAAATTCCACATACAGGAAATTGCTACAGCTTAGTAAGTCACACTTCTCTATACTATTAATAGAAAGAGATGACAAAATTCAATTTATTTGGGCTGCTGCATGACGCTGCTTGTAAAATTATGCATGGTTCTCATTCCCTATTTTAACTCGGGAGAAAGTCATTTCCCAACTTTTGGGAAACCAGTATTTCAGTTCTGGCTAGGGCTGCTAGCACTTGGCAACTGTTCTAACAGTTCATATTACAAGACATACAAAAATCCTTATCGTACCTACTATTTTTGCCACTGCTCTCCAGACAGACAAGTCACAACTGTTTTATTAGTAGCTGCTGACCCTCCTAATTTTTGTGTGGTAAAAGGTGTAACAACATAAGTTATAGAACTCTGAATGTCTCCTGCCAATATTAAAGGTAACTTCATTTTCGAGCAAAACCAATCTTGTCTTTAACCTCAAAGCTAGCTTAATTTTTACCAAGTTCAGGAAGAGAAGCAGCTATAATCCTTACTGGATGGGTGGCACATACTAAAAATTTACTTCATCCTTTATATGCCAGAAAGCGAACAAACATCTTTTTGGAAAAAGATGTATAGCATTTGCTAGAATAGGCAGTTAAGGAAGATGAAGAGAAGCATGACACGTCAAAGAACTGTAAGATGTGCACGCAACACAGAGAGAAAACACAGGCAGTGTTATACTCATAAAAATCAGTTCTGTACTCAACAAAACCTAGTCAAACATTAGCCTCGTGCTGGCAATGTTTAGTTACTTGTTCACCAAATTAAAATTTTATCTCTGTTCTGAACCCCTTATGAAAGAGGAAGAGAACAGTTATTGCATACAAACTGCTACCCAGCAGTAAAATTCTACCCAATAAAGCAAATTCAATCTCCTGACGTTGGACCTGGAGGCTCACTTAGTATCATACAGCTGTATCTTCCAACAGCAGCTCTTCCCGCCCCAGTGAGGGAATTCCAGTCAGGTGATGCAGGGAAATGCAAGACACTCAAAATCTTCATTATTGTACCCAAGCACATTAAATAAGTAAAACATAATTACTTTGTGCTTGGACATGGTCCAAGCTCTGCACATAGACTACATATGAAGGAAGGAAGAATTTGAGCACCTCCGGAAATGGAAGAAGCGACATGCCACAGTTGAGTCATCCTGCTCTTGCTCCTTAAATTTGCGATACCGCTCCAGACGGCACTCCCGGCACTTGTGCAGATGTGGAGCTACATTGATGCAAGAGCCATCCTGGAGAAAAGGCTCACCTGACTGCTTCAGCTTCCTCACCTTACTCATATCTTTCAGCACAGACTGGCCAACTGGGTGAGTCAAAGTAGAAGTAAAAATCCGTTAGTTAACTGCAACAGCAAAAGGATACTGACCCCAACAAACATATTTTCAGAGACCCGTACGCTCATACCCATGCAAAACCAATAAGCCTGTTGAAGTATGCAGCATACCACACTTTTGTCCTGACAAATATAGGCTTAAACATTTCTCAAAGTGAACATGTTAATTCACATACAAGAAGCATTAAGCTTTAGCCTTATAAATATCCTGTGTGCTGCCTACTGAGCGTAAATGAGGTTTACACCTGTGGTTAGTTCACATAGTGCATCGCACAGGAGATACCCCAGTATCCCACCTCCTTCTGCTTCCAAGACACCCTGCATTCAAGTCATCACCTTTTAGGGGAGCCGTGCGAGGCCGGCCCTTTGGGGCTTGCTTCCCTTTTCCTTTCCCCAGCAGCAATTCAGCATTGCGCTCTGCATTGGGGCCTAGCTTTGCCATCAAGTGGTCTGGGATTCCCTTCATACAAGCCTTGGCCTGCAACTGGTCTTCAGAGTCACTCAAATCTGACAGGTCACTATTGGTACTGGAGTCCGAGTCCTGTTTGGATGTCAAGCTCCGCTCATCTAGAGAGAACCTTTTCACAGCTTCAAAAGGGGCTTTGTTCTCCTGTGGAAATTCTGCCTGTGAAGAGAAAAAGGCAGGTGGATGTCTGCCAAACACATTAGAAAAAGTTTTCAGAAGAGGATTGTCCTGCTGCCCAGGCCCAACAGCTGGTTTTTCTTCTGTTGGGCTGGAGGAAAGCGTGGGCATCTCAATAGGCTGTGTCAGGTTGCTGGTTGGTGAGCTGGAACGGCCGTTCCCTACAGTGGAAGGGCTCTGAACACCAGCAGCAACTGTTGAACCAGGAGTACTGGAGATCATCTTTGAGGAGTCAGTTGTTATAAACAAGGTTTTCTTCTTAGCTAGAGAAGAGTCTGCAGAGGTGAGTGATTCCGGCCAGCCAGAAGTGGCCTTATGACCCACCGGTGTCGAGGGAGTAGAAATCCCTGTCTGAGATGAAGATGCAAAGCCACTGAAAGGACTAAGTTCTGCTTTCTCAGCAAATGCCAGGAAAGGGTTTGAGGGTTCCTCTCTTGATAGCTTTGGGGGCTGTAAAAATAGGTTTTCATGACTATCTGGAGGACGAGTATTCAACAGACTTCGTGAAAAGGCTGGAGTGAGGGTAGGCATAGATTCCACAGGCAGCTTCCGCTCCACAGAACTGCCAGACTGGGCTCCTGGTTTAGTGTCCGCTGAAAGAATTTTACCTTTACAGATCCCAGCACCCACGCTCTCTGTACACTGCTTGAATGAGTCCCGACTAGAGGCATCTTCAGTCAAGCTCTCTGAAATGACCGTGAAGTAGTTACTGGAAGGTAGATTTTGGGACATGCATTGAAAAAACAAGTTCTTGGACAGATCAGAATCTTTCTGAGCCTCTTGTCCAGTACTACAGCCAAAAGGAAATCCAGAAGGCTTGCTTTCTGGAGTGACCACTCCATTTGATTGGCTCCTTCCACCCCCAAATACCAAGGACTGGGAAGCACTTGGGAGAGACACTCCAAATCCAGAAGAAGCCAAAAGTGAATTTCGGGAATTCTGAAACAAAATTAAGAAGCATTAGCCTATTAAAGGATTCTTGTTTGATTCAGCAATACTTTGGTTCACCTAATTGTACAATTAGCATTCTACTTATCCACCTCTAATAGAAACTTCCAGCAGAATTATTTACAGTGAAGAGACTTCTTTAAAGATTCTGCTAGACTAATTTTTCCTACCTAGAAGCTATTGAAACTAATGAGCTAACGGTGTCCATTACGTAAAGACACATGGAGAAAATGAACACTTAATGCCTTGTCACGCTTTAGAACAAAAGTGAGACACAAGACAAGGTGAACTAATTCACAGAAAAGCAAGTTATTTAAACTGCTGATTGTTTTAATTCAAATCAGCAAGAAGGGAACCTTAATTGAAACTGCTTTTCAATAATCTCCCATCTTTCACCCTCCCCCAAGATCATCCTGATAAGCTTCTCCTACTTAACCAGCACCCTTGAAATAATTAACTTAGTTTGCAAAGTTAATTAAGCAAAGAAAGCCCTCTAGCAGTTAGTGAACAAACTGTTCCTGGTCACAGCAAGCCACATCTGCTGACAGGTAGATAGATGCCTATGACGTGGTGCCTGCCAGGGGATTACTCAGTAGAGGTGAAGCACAAAGGGCTTAATTTTTATGATCTTCAAATACTGGAAAGTTTTCCGACTTCCAGTTTTCTCCTAGACGCATAACTGTGATACGGAATATTCACTTGCTCTCTTCTCAATTTATACTTATTCAGATTTTCCAATTCTCACAGTCCTGTAACTGATTATATTCTGCGACTAACTGATCAGTTCTATTCCTTTTCTTTGAGTTCCACTTAGAAATCTTCTCATGAGGAATACTCATGATTAATACACTTTTATTCCGAGGCCATGTTAAATACAACCACAGCCTCTGTGCAACACATCCTGCTGCTCATTAGTGTCACTGCACACCTGCTGCACTGCAAACTAATGTTTAGCTTGTTCCTCCTTACCAACCTCCAGCTGTAATAACTTTAACATATTAATGTCCCCCATAACAGTCCTTCCAGATATTAGAATTTCAGATATTTCTTTTTAGAGCCAAAGTAATTTTCACAAACTGAGCTCTAACAGTTTTAAAAAGCATATGAATATGAATGCAAACCAAGCTTATTAAGTAATCTCAAGTACCAAATCACACTACGATAAAGCGGACAGTCTGAAGCAATAACACGTGAACTATCTACAACACTCTTACTGATTTATGTCAGGTTCCCTCCCTCAAGGAAAATACGGTTTGAAATGGACTAGTGGTCTGCCTGCAAAGTCTGAAGCCAGATTATTAATAAGGATTTAAACCCAGTGATTTGGGGTTGGGGAGAGGGAGGGAAGGAGAGGTCGTACCTAAACTTCTCAGTACAATTAAAGTTATTCCTTAATACCATTGATGATAGATACAGTTTTGACCGTTCACCTACACAATTTGTAGTTGCTCCCAACTCTGAACTTTTTTTTGGGGGGTGGGGGGGTGGAAGAGAGAGCAGCTTATATTATGAAAATTTAATTATGTAACACTCCTGTCTTCTACAATTCTCTTTCTCCTTTACACCTTACCACCTAGGAATCCTTATCCCAAGGTAAACATCTCACCTTTCCCCCCATTCCATTAGCTAATACAAAAGACAGGGATCAAAGTAATCCATTCAACTTCCTGTCAATCACCTTGGACTCTCTAATGCATCTCCCATTTTCTTTACTTTTTTTATACAGTAGACTACGAGTTTCTTAATTTTTGCTGTACTTACTGAGGTGGGGTTTTGTTTTTGTTTTGTTTTTATAAGCCTTCATTTGATTACTTAAAAAGTCTTCTATTTTGTTTCTAACAGGGTTTCCCTTCTACTTTTCCACTTTTCCCCTTGAAAACAAAGACATAACTAAAAGGTCTTCAAGCTGCTTCCAGACTGAGCTCTTTATTAAAATTTATTCTAAAGGTACCCATCTCAGATGTTTTAATGATTTCTTTGTTTTCAGCCCTAGATAGTATATGATGCAACCAGCTCATTTTTCTACTATGGAGATATCATAGCTGTAACAGACAAGTTGGGCATCTATAAAAGGTCCTCTAAATGTAGCCTCATTGTTTTTCCAGTTTTGAGGCTTTTTTTTTTTAAAGTAACTTAAATGTTCAACTCAGTGCACATTCTCATGCATATTTGTTTATATAAAGGCAAGAGATATTAAGTAGCTTACCTTCCATATGACACAACAAAATTAATTATATTGAGTGCAGCACTTAAAGTGACTTTAAGGCTGCATTTCTCAGATTAAGGCTGAATAAAGATAAGAGTGCTACGAAGTTGTCTCTTACAACTCCTCCACCAAATATCTTCATTTTCTTTTGAGTTCTTTCTTAGATCAGGTAACAGAAAGGTTTCCTTTGGGAAGGGAGGGATTCATCAGAGAAAAGTCGTTTTCTCAATTCCATGGACACACTTTTTAACAGGAATATGTTGCAGAACATCTGTTGCAAATATGTATGTCTTTCTTGAATATGCTGGATCATGAGCTACTCACCTCTCCCTGGGCTTGTGATCGGCCTGTTTTCAGTTTCTCCTGTCCAGTAACAGCTGGCAAACTGGTATCAGAGATTCTCACAGTTGTCGGTGTCAAAGCAGTTGTAGTAACTGCAGCTGCAGAAGTCACTGTGCCTTGGCCAACCTGTTCCAGTGATTTTCCTGCCTCTTTACATCCAGATCCAACTAGTAACGCTTGTCCAGCCACAGAGGAAAATGGAGTGAAGGGCAATGGTGCGTCACCACCAACTGGCTCATCTTGGACTACTAGTGTTCGGCCATTCTCTTTGGTGTAAGTGGCAAAGCGAATATTGCGATTAATCTGAGGAATGAATGAAGGCAACTGTTTGGCCCTTGGATCCAGTCCTGTTTCACTACTGGAGCCTCCTTTCCAAGGACTTCTGCTTGCCTCACCTCCATCACTACCATTGCTATCCACCTCACCCCTCTCCTTTAGCTTCTTTGTTGCAGGATCACATCCAGAATCTGAAGCATTTTTCCTCCTCCGTCCATCCTTTCCCTCCAGAGTTTCCTTCTTCTTTTTCCCTTTCGATGATTTAGCTGTTTTTAGGCCCCCTCCCTATAACAGACAAAACTATGCAATCACTAAACAGAACAATCAGGTTACCTGTTTAAAGAACACTTTTCTGTTAGAACAGAATACATTACACTGCTCTTAAGCTTAGGAACATTTAATCACAAATTTAGGCATCTAAGGAAAGATACTATGTGAACACAGAGCACCAGCATAAGTGCAGTCTTGTCTTTTTTGTACTAGAACAGGATCTTCACAATAAGATTTTTAGCTGAGATACTTTGCTGTAGCACGTACCATGTCGTGGCAGATTTTGGGAAACACGCAACATGGCCATACTCCAACATAGTTCTTGCTAATGTATGAAAACTATCTGCACACTAATTTTTGCTTCAAGTCTAATCCCCACAGTTCTTTTGAAGGGCACACTTGCTGTCCACTACCCAAAGCCTACAATATTTAACTACAGGAGATAGCTTGTCCTTTAGCCTAGGGTAAAAACACAGGTTCAAGTGTTATCATGGAGCCTCTCAACTGAAGCAATGAAATGCCACAAGCATACAAGCCTGCTTCAGAGAAGCCAGATGGTAATTTTTAGAAATGCCTAAAAAGGTCTGTGAAGAAGCACAGAGTGATCCCGTTAGAAGGCAGCAGTGAGCACAGAGACATTCTTTATCAGAGCACTACCCCTTAAAATGGAGCACAACAACCATGATTATTAACCTCCCCACAAGATCCATGCTGAACTTAGTAAAACAGGCCTGAACAAATAGAGGAGATTGTTTAAAGAAAGCTATGACCATCTCTCAAAGCGGTAAAGAAAGTTTTCCTCTTCCAATTACATTATCAAAAGCCCACAATGAACACAGCATCAGTTTTCAGTTGTCTCCATGTTTTACATGTTTTGTATCTACATCTTTATGAAGTTTCACACTGTATATACAAGACCTGAACTGTTGTAGTACCTCGCTTGGAGAAGTGTTATCCATCACCACATGAATCAGTCGAGGATCCACCGACTTTATTTCACCACTCTAATTTTTATGCAGATTGATATTGAGGAGGTAGGAGGAAGAAAAGAGGAGGTTAGTTTTTAATTCAGAGTATGTAGTATCAACATAAGAGACCTCAAACACAGGGTTACTCTGCACCTCCTCTTCCATTTGCCTTTTCTTTCTGTCCCACTTCCTTAGTAATACTACAGCCTTCCAGTTTACCTTTTATCCTTTTGCTCCGCCTCTATTTCAACAACTTTCAGATTCGATTCCTACCACTGTTTCCTTGTATATTTGTTCTACTGAGCATCTCTAGAGGCATTCATTGCATTAAACACAGCTCTTCTTAAATTTGATTTAGTGTTGTCCTAGCCTTCTGCACATTCACTCTGCTAGATGTAGAAAAGACTACTGGAAGGAAGCACATTAATTTATGCTAACTATCAACGTCTCCCCAAAAGGAGCAATGAATACCCAATCTCTGTAACTGTGCTTGGAGGTCACCTTTTTATTTCACAGTAGATACGCAGTAAGTTGGGTGCTTCCCGGCATGTATCTGCTGAAAGCATATACTCCACAATTTCAATGCCTCTCCAAAGTACTATACTTATTTGCCATACATAGTACACTTTTTTCCTGTGCACCAGCAATAGCTCTAGTAGTCAGAGCACAGGATTACTGCATGTGTACACAGGACTTACTGGGCACGTTCAGTGCATTCATTCTGCACACATATTTTACTGCACATGGAAAAGGCTGCGGGGGCGGGGGGCATGGCACTCGGGACAGGACCCCAAAAAATGGGAGGAGTGCTGCTGCTACAGTAATTTACACACAGCGCTACAGACCTGTTCCTAGTTGCTCCTGAAAAAGGAAGCCATTAGGAGCAGGCTGCTGGTAAGACTGAATTAGCTGTCAGACCACAGAGAAGCATATAATACAAACCAGATAACTCTAGCAGTGCAGAGATCTTCTGTGCTGTTTACAACACTTACGAGGTTTACTGATAGGAACAGGGCAAAAGTAAACAGTCTAAGCTAAAATACATCGATCAATTTTGTTTAGACTAAGACTTCATCTTCCATGCTACACTTGTTTCAAACCACTTGTACAGTCTGTCAGACAGAAGCTAGAGAAGGCATAGGAAGACGACAGCATCACAGACCCAGAAGGTAGCTTTCTGTACATCAGCACGCTCTCCCATCCAGAAAGCCACTTCCAGTATTTTTTCATATAGCGCTTACTTCCAAAGAAATTCTTATAGCTTCTTTTATAGAAGTGGGCTGTGTATCATCATTTATTGTGGAAACTCATCATAAAAGGGAAAAAAAAAAAATCTGCAAATCGCAACATGGATAATTACTCATCTTTTAAAGCAAATAACAAAGAACCAAAAGTACACATTTTGGTGAAGCTGTCATTCTCCACAAGATATTGAGGAATGGTATTTTAGGAACACCAAAGCAGTGCTTCATATTTTTACCTCAGTCACAGACACCTCCATAAGACGAGTTACTGGGTCTTGATGGCTCACAACACCACAGAGCCAGCTATTTTCATCCTCTGGTTGGTAAACCTTAACTCTTTGGCCTTGGACACTGTAAGGACCTGGAAAAGAAGGACTTTGAGTACATTTTCCACACAAGCTTTGTGTCATACTAGTTAAGAGTCATACAATTAAAAAAAAAAAAAAAAAAAAAAAAAAAAAAGAGTTCTGTGCACATAATTAGGGCTTGAAGTGTCATCTTTCAGGTGGAAAGAAATTAAAATGCTAGGGCTTCTGCTGCAAATCCTGCATAAACCAAGCATTTTATTGTAAAAAGTCAATAAGCCCTCATTGCTGTAACTCAAAGCTACTGTAAAGACAAAATTAATACAGTTTACAATAAAAAAAAGCGAAAGATCAAAATAAACTCACTCCTTTGACAAAATCAAGATAGATGGGGGCTCCTTGCTAACTAAACTCTTTTGCTTTCTAACCTACAGGTCAGTAATTATGAAGCATCAAACCAGTGGACAGTCGTAGCATTCTGACTCAGTCCAGATGCATCAAATCCCAGTATAAACTGCATGCAGTTCAGAACAGAAACGTATATTTGTAACTGTGGAAAATTTAATAGAATTGCACAAATATCCAACGTCTCTAAACCAACCAGTCTTAGTTCTTTGACACGGGTAATGGATCATCTACAGAAAGGATTCCTCCGACCCTGCCCTCACTCTCTACATCAGCATGCAGAGCTTTCCTCCTACCCTAAGTCCAGACAAAAAAAACTTTGTTAATATTAGATCATCAAAATCCACATGATCCAACAGCCTGTATCTGATACAACCAGAACTAGGTGCTTCAGAAGAAGGCTCCAAACCGGACAATTCTGAAGCTACTTGCTCATGTAAGAAGTATTGTCCTCACAGCATTTTTATCAATAAACATTTTATTGAAGCAAAAGGCACCAAATCCCCATTAAGAATTACATCGTCCTTCAAACGTAATACAGTGGCCTACCTCTAGGGTGGCCACCTGGCCCATGAACCCAAACTCCGGATAGAAAATCATTTCAGCACTTGAACTAGAAGACCCCAATCTGACAACAAAAGCTGCAATCAGGCTTAACCCTAACACACAATCCAGACAACAGTTAAGGTATTAACTCTATGCTGAGCAGCCACGGCCACACCACATTTTCAACTTAAACAATTCATGTATTAATTATCAAAATGCCAAAACTTAAATTTGACATAACAAAAGAAATTTTTTAAAGATCAACAACTACAGAGTAACTCCACTTGTAAATTTCCAGAATTATGGAACAGAACCACAGAACAGGACCAAAACTTTAAAAATTCAAAACTAAAACTTAAAATAAGGGAAGTTGTAAATACATGGACGTTATCAATAATACGTTGTCGTACTTTAACTACATCTTCAGTGATCATTCCCAGTAGGTATTTCTGGCTGTATCTCAGCAACTGCTTACCTGTATCTGTGACAAAATAATGGTTCTTTGTAAAGAACTTGCAAAACAATACAAAAAATTGACCTTCCAAATCAAACAGTAACAGATACTATTACTTCTCCTTCACAAATCCCAACATAGTCTAACTGTTACACAACAAAGTAGCTCTGAGAGAGAAAAACACAGTCTCACCTCTACTAAATATCTCCTGAAGCTTCTGGTCACTGATCAATGCATTGACAGATTCTCTTAGTGAAGGCTGTTCCTGCAGAATCTGATTTTGACTCTCTGTTCCCATCTGCCAACAACAAACAGTTTTAACATAAAAGTATAGTCTTTTAAGGTAATAGAATCATTAGTTTTTAGGGGACAGCTCTTCTTGGACTGCTCTCAGAGACTGACAAACCAAAAAAAAGTAAAATTACGAAAAACATCGCTGAACATGCCAGGAGGAAAAAAAAAGGACTAGCCATGCAAAAGCTGTTGCAAAATTTCCATTGCAATTATCAGCTACACGATACTTGACAGCTAGCTCTCCAACTGACCAATATAGAGAGGAACTAGGACTTTTCGAAGGCAGATGGAGGTTAGCCTAAGCACCTAGAAAAGCAGGGAAACAAACACAAATACATGACAGGGCAGTGAAAGGAGGAAGACAAGAATATGTAAGTGGAACAGTAAAAAAAAAAAATTTAATCTGACAAGCACAGCACAAAGTTAAATTTGCACTTTAACTGAACACAGTTCAGATACCTGAAACAAGCGTAGTCCACTGGCATCAGACAGGAAACGTAAATGTCTGTCCAGAAGAAACTCCACTGGGACCACAGAGCCTAAACCCAGCTTATCTACTAGAGGAGTGAAGGTCTGTGATGAACAACAAAAAAACAAAGGTTATAAAAATGACTGAGCACACATACAGGCCAACAATAGTTGTTTTCACATGATATTTAAGTATCACAAAGAATAAAAAGTTTAACTTCTCAACTTGCACCGCCCAGTGCCTGAGTTTTAAGGCAAATTATTACTCATTATGTCTAAGCCAACAATTCTTGCAGGTGTGGCATATTACGAGAAGGAATTACAGAAAATTGGCTCCATTTCTTCATTGGAACTTAAAGCAGAACTGAAAACACCTTTTGTGGTATTTGTTTTTTCACAGGTAAGCACCTTCTGATGCTCAGGTTACAAAAAAAAGCTTTGGTTAATGGTTCAAACTATGCTACGTATTTCGGGTATAGCCTCCTGAAAGGAACATTTTTATTCCCGTATAGAAGTCAGGTGTAAGTAATTTATACACATATTATTAAAGGGGAGCTTTTTTTTGCTAGCATTTTGTACAAAACTGAAGTTCATAACAGGTGTACTATTGATATTCAAGCTGCAGGACAAACCACTAATAATACCTAGCAGAATCAGAATGATAACCTTATACACATTCATAAGTGATGTATCTCAAAAAAAACCCAAAACCCAACACCAACACCACCCCACCCAAAAGAAAATACCATCTGCTTTGTAATGCTAAGTAGTTGGCTTCCCAGAATTGTCTACATTGCACATACATCCTCTGGTGCTTTGGCTAACTCCAGTCTGTATTCCCATACAGTTATTTAGGTAGGCCTCCAGCACTTAGTGAAAGCTTGAGCGCTCACATCGTTGTCCAGAGTACAGAGGACAGAAATGTTTTTTTCAGCAATTCTACACATATAGCTTGAGTTATAGTGGAAGTACTCTGGGATCTTAGTGAACCCATATTTGCTTCTAACAGTCTTCTAACAGGTTCTGACACAACTCATTACACAATCAGTGTGCGGACTACGGTAACACCCCCAAATCACTCAGATATCAAGATACTTGGGAATCATCTGAAAGAAATTGATCCTGTATAAACACAGTTTCCCTGATGAAATTAAACTGGAGTTCACTCTTGGAGACAAGTTGGAAATACACTGAAAGGAAAATTCCGCCTATGGAAAAAACACTGTATACAGAATCTCTGCTATAAAAGCCTGGTTTTCTTCTGCCTTAAGACAAATGCAATAAAGAAACCCTCAGAGAAAGATGCAGTGCTGAACTTGTTGCTTTGAGCCCAAGTGTCCACTCAAAACACTAAATTCAAATTCTACCAAGGCACAAGGTCCTTGACTGCAAAAAACATTTCAGTGTGCCCATGCACAAAATGCAGTATTAAAAAGCAGAGAGTAGGATCCCAAGCAGTCCAAGGACTGCAGGAGAAGAAAAGAAACAAAAGGAGGGCAAAATAATATAAATTAGACAGCATGAAAACGAGAGTAGGATTCTCACATATAATGATCTTTCCTCTTCAGAAGCCACTAAGAGAAGGAAGAAGGATGTAAGGAATGCTCTTCACTACATATTACTCATCAGGATGTTTGCAGAATGGGTATACTCAGATATGCCAGCTAAAACATTGGCTTTGGTCTCAAGTGTCATGACATGTAACTGTCATGTGAACAACAATACGGATAACCACTTCAAGAAACAGGAGAAAATTTTGCATGTCATGTTAGTTAATGCTGACACCACCACTGAAATCAAATTTTTAGTTTAGATTAGGAGTGGCCAACTTATAGCTTATAGGTCAGGCACAGCCCAGAGT
Organism: Gymnogyps californianus; assembly: GCF_018139145.2. NCBI lineage: Eukaryota > Metazoa > Chordata > Aves > Accipitriformes > Cathartidae > Gymnogyps > Gymnogyps californianus. The sequence goes on along the minus strand of NC_059484.1, from coordinate 21,952,394 downwards.
CTATTCTCTTCCCCAAAGCGCCTTCAGGAATACCTATTAAAATGATGCAGCAACCTTTACCGTGCAGAGCTCTAGAGAGTCCACAGTAAGACCAAAAGGCTTATTTTCACAACTCAGAAAAGCCTAACACACTCAAAGTTCTAAAATAGGGAAAAACAACCTTTTCAGATATGTACCACATTTCTTCAGAGACCCACAGGTAAACAATATTTCATTTCTGTGAGGTAACAGCTTTCAGTTTCTGAGACAGGAACTGGAAGCATACTGCCCCTCAGATGCTTTTCCGAAGGCACTATAATTCCCAGCTAACTGCTCTCCTATTTACCATTTTAAAAAAATCCATCTGCAAGCAGTTTTTGGTACCTGCAAAATGGTGCCCTGTACGATATTCAAGCCTTGTGTTTCGCAGCAGAGTTGATGCAAACCTCTGAGGATATGAGAGCTTTTGGCCAAATACTCACCAGTGCAGGCCACTGTGCCAGTGAGACTCGAGTCCCCTGAAGCATAACTGAATCATTTCGAGGTGCCCAAACCAATGATCCTTCCAGCAACAACACTATAACTTCTTCAGCATGGACTTTGACCCAGGCATGTTGCTTCCAGTTACAGCCATCGAATTCCACAAAGATCTGATAAGAAAAAAAAAAATTTAGAAGGCATTTCAGCTCTTTTCAGACACTAAATAGAAAAAAATAGATTCCTACAATCCCTATGGATAAGGAGACAGCAGCTTTAGTCAGAAAAATCAGGATAAGTATTGTAATGATAACACTGAGAACATCAAATGTACATAGCTATCAAACATTACAAAAGAAACGGGAATCAAATTCACAGCAATTACTAACCTATGAAAAATTATTTATCCCCAAACACACATCAGTGGCTCCAAATGCTGCATTTCCCCATACAAAATTAAAGATGTGAAAATTGTTCATCCCAAAATATAGCTGATGACCCAATGTAAGCCTCTTTCACATCGGGATTTTTTAGAGAACTTAGACACTCTTACTTGGCACTTCAACAAATGGCCTGTATCAGTATGGTTAACTGACATTCACAGAATTAAATCCTTCAGCCAGGAAAGTTTGTGTTTGTGAAATCCACTCTAAATCAGAAGTTTTGTGTTGCCTTGTACGTTATTAAACTCCCTGAACCAAATGCACATATTTTGGATGGCATGAGATTATCCAGAAATACCTACTCACCAGATTTTTCATTATCTTATTTACAAGTGTGACAATATAAACCACACTACAATTCCAAATCACTATTCTGAGATATCATCCTCTTTTTTTCCTATCAGAAAGGACAAATGTTAAAGCCATATGAAACTACATGGCAAGAATGCTAAGAACAGGAACGCAGGTTACAAGTCTCATTCCACGTCCTAACAACCAGGACTATTAAATGTTAAAACACAGTCGCATTCCAATCTTTCATCTACAGAACTTACATGCTACACAAATATAATCAAATATGTCAGATGAACGGCAAGAAATTCCTAATAAGTTAAGAAACACCTTAAGCTGGACAGTCAAACTAGAGTTTTGTAATAATTACAAGATCACTGGGGGTAACAGGGCGCTAACTGGAGACAGACAGCTCTCCGCTTTACCAGTAATCCTTATTAAAAGAGGTATTAGAGACCACTCGTACGCTCCTTTTCCCCTCTCCTCTCCCCAGACTCAAAATCTCAAACTCCAAGGGGAGAGGGAGAGAATATGAAGCAACTCTCCTGATGAATTCTTGAACTCCATTACTGCTTAAGCTGCCCTGCAGAGGAAGAAGACTGGACCTTTCAAGATATCCTTCCTTCAATTCAACAAATTTCAGCAATACAGTGGAAATTGGACTGAACACCTTTTCGGTTTCAGCGGGCCTGTACCTTTCTTAATATTATATTTGTGCTACTTTGGCAGTAGCATGTGACAAAGACAGGACTATCACGTAACAATAACAAAATTGAATTATTTGTTTATATGTACAGTATTAGTGAGGTAATAATCTTGTTATGATTCTCTTATAAAGGTTATATGAAAAAAGGTTGTCAAAAAGAACTATTAGCATAATGCTCACTTTGGAATACATGCCTTTTTGCAAGATATTTAACAATTTGATGAAAAGGAGGGGAGATTTTATAAGTAACTACACAGACAGGACCTCTCACTAGCACGTCCCCTTAAACTAGTTGCCAAGGATCACTAAAGAAAGGCAGACAAATTCAAATAAGCAATAAAGAACAGCTTACCACCCTGTCCCAAATAAATAAGGATATTTTTAATTTATTACTTCACACAAGACTTAAGTCAATTTACCTTGTGACACACATGAAGTAAGATTGTAAGAAAATTTCTTCCAGTCTTAACCTATAAGACACCTCACATTTCTATGAATCATTATAAATTGGAGTGGAACAGCTGTACTTTTAGCTGCAAATTTAACACATTACTCCCTGGTTTTAAAAAAAAAAAAAAAAAAAGGAAAAATGCTACAAGAAACAGCCTGTGATGAACCTCAAGATGGGTGTTCCACGTGTAAGAGGCTCACTAAATATTCTGACAAATACTGTGCACCCATCATACACAAAGCAGTAGCAATGCCATCTGTAACATCCTAGATGTTACAGCAGGACCCCTCTCAATCATCTAGCAAAGGTCTTGGGAGTCTGGGAAGGTCCCCACTGACTGGAAGCTAGCCAACATTATTCCAATTTACAAGAAGGGCATGAGGCAAGACCCAGGGAACTACAGATCTGTTAGCCTAACCTCAGTACTTGGAAAAATTATGAAAATCACACAGGGTGCTATTGAAAGCCATGTAAAAGACAATGCAATCATCAGGCACAGTCAACACGGGTTCACAGAGGGAACGTCCTGTTTAACTAATTTAATCTCCTTCTACGACAAGACCACCCACCTAGTGGATGAAGGAAAGGTGGTGGATGTAGTTTTTCTGGATTTTAGTAAGGCTTTAGATACTGTCCCTCACAGCATCCTTCTGGACAAGTTGTCCAACTGTGAGATAAGCAGGTTCATGGTGCGCTGGGTGAAGAACTGGCTGGATGGCAGGGCTCAAAGGGCTGTAGTGAATGGGGCTACATCTGGCTGGCAACCGGTCACCAGCGGTGTTCCTCAGGGCTCAATCCTAGGGCCAGTGCTGCTCAGTATTTTTATCAATGATCTGGATGCAGGACTTGAATGCACCATTAGCAAGTTTGCTGACGATAGCAAACTGGCAGGTGCTGCTGACTCTCAAGAGACAAGAGGCCTTGCAGAGGGATCTAGATAGATTGGAGCACTGGGCAATCATCAATAGCATGAAATGTAACAAGAACAAATGCCAGATTCTGCACCGGGGAGGGAGTAATGCCAGACACAAGTATAAACTGGGAGAGGAGTGGCTGGAGAGCAGCCCTGCAGAAAGGGACCGGGGGCTGCTGGTCGGCAGCAGGCTCAACAGGAGCCAGCGGTGTGCCCTGGCAGCCGAGAGGGCAAACCGCATCCTGGGGGCATCAAACACAGCATCACCAGCCGGTCAAGAGAGGGGATTGTCCCGCTGTAGTCAGTACTGTGTGCAGTGCTGGGCCCCACCATTTGACAAGGATGTGAAGGTCCTTGGAGGTGTCCAGAGGAGGGCAACCAAGCTGGTGACAGGGCTGGAAGGCATGTCCTGTGAGGAGCGGCTGAGGACTCTGGGTTTGTCTAGTTTGGAGAGAAGGAGGCTGAGGGGCGACCTCATGGCTCTCTGCAGCTTCCTGAGGAGGGGATGTGGAGAGGGAGGTGCTGAGCTCTTCTCCCTGGGATCCAGGGACAGGATGCCTAGGAATGGCTCAAAGCTGCATCAGGGGAGGTTCAGAATTGACATTAGGAAGCATTTCTTTACCAAGAGCGTGGTCAAACCCTGGAACAGGCTTCCTAGAGAGGTGGTCAATGCCCCATGCCTGTCAGTGTTTAAGAGGCATTTGGACAGTGCCCTTAATTTGTTTTAATTTTCGGTCAGCCCTGAAGTGGTCAGGCAGTTGGACTAGATGATCGTTGTAGGTCCCTTCTAACTGAACTATTCTATTCCATCACTTAACTCATAAAACAGACCTTATAGTTTTCCTTTCTAAAACCCCAGACCCACAAACTGGGTCAAAAGGAGAGAAAAGACTTACAACATTATCATATTAAGATCATATCTCTCCCCTGCTAAACAGAGAAGTCATGGCAAGTTTGTTTTACACGCTTTACATTCAATATTCAGTTTTCTCCAATCTTTGTATAATCAACTTAAGCAATGGAGTCCTGCCAAAATTTGACTTACAACCATTAAAAAAAAAGGTGTTACTAACTCTAAGTCAATACCCAACAGAGTATTTTCCTACACACAGATATGCAGGGCAGGTATTCCAGATCCATGCAACACCACACATGATATTGTCAGTATTGTCAGTAGTTTCCAACAGATCACACAGCAGCAAAAAGGATGAAAGCCTCAATATAAACAGCTACGTTCTCAGTTTGTTTCCAGAATCTGCAATAGAAATCACTTTGTGTACTGGGTGCACAAGAAGCAGAAGCTGACTTGCACAGCACACCGAGTGTTTGTGCATATACCACTTTGTATTACTACAGAAAATAACCACAGCATATTCATGAACTGATGCCCAATATGCTTAGATTCTATGAGAAAAACACTAAGGGAATCATGAAAGAGATGCCTAAAGCAAGGAAAGACAGATGAGACACACCTGAGAGTGAGTATTTCATTTTGATATTTAAAGTGTTAAACAGAAATATTCTACCTTTGTTGAAAAACCCGGAAGCCTTAAGTAAAGCAGCTGCATTATAACTGATAATTTCTTGGGTTTTTCCTCATGTTAATTTGAAAATAGTATAGTTCTGAGTCAAGAGGGAAATGTCTGTATGCTAAAGCTAAAGCCCTGGCTACATCAGAATAAATTATCTCTCAAATGTATCAATGACCCTATCAATTCATAGGGTCACATCTATCGACAATATCTTCTGCTGACCCTCCTAACTCTGCTCACAATCAGTTTAGATAAGCCATTGATAAGAACAGCAATGGTGCTTTGTTAAAACCAATGCTTTTAAACAGTGGTATTGATGACAGTAACTAAATATGCAATTAGTGCAGATATGTCTGTATCACAATAAAAAAATGCTGCTTAGACAAAAATGCACCTGCAGGACTTCCCAAGTTCTCCTACGGGGAAAAACGCCTTTCCTAAGCAATATCTAATTGCAAACAATAAAGATTTTTATGTTTTGGCGGTTTTGGGTTTATTTTTTCAATCTACAAAACCAGGGTTTTTTCCAAAATAAAACACAGAGGGTGCATACAAACCTGTAATTCTCCCCCTCCTCCCCTTTTCTCTTTTTGCCTGTCCCAATAAAAAGTGACACTAGAAAGCAGAGCTGTTGCTCTGCTTTATTTGATACACAAAGACAGCCTGAAGCGTTTTTTCCAGAAGACACATTCTTTTCTAGTTACTACTCTAACATGCAGGCCTTAATATGCTACAGAGAACTACAGTCTGGTTCAAATGGAATTTCCCCTAAAGTTTTCCAACATCAGTTCCACTATAAAAGCAGCAACAATAGGAAGACCATAGTGTAGATAAGACAGATATACTGGTCTTTTTCATTACATGACACACAGGCTCTAAACATGATTTATAATAGAAAAAATACTGCAGCTTATTGCATTAGAATTTGCACAAAGGTCTAATGTAGATGCCATCTACAAAAAACATAAAATCTTTACATTTTAGGGTTTTATATATTATAAAAAGCAGAAGATGGCAAAAAATCCAAGTTCAAAAATATCCCTTAAAATGGTCTTAAATTTTACCTAGTTTTGAAAGGAAGGATGGTCCATCAGTTGCTAGAGAGTAGCCAGAGACCCAGGTGCAATTCCCTGCTTCATCAGAGGCTTCCTGCATGACCTTGGTCAAGCCATTTAGTCTCACTGGCTGAGATTCCCCATCTGTAAATTGGAATAATAGTACTTATGCCCAGAAAGGAGGCACTGGTAGGAATCTGTTGCAGACTACCAAGTAAAACTGGGTAACAAGTTGGTCCATGACCTCTTACTCACGATGTAGAAAGAACTACATTGTCAACATGTGGGAGAGGAAAAAAGGAAAGGTAGACACTGAGATTTCAACTTGGGAGACACATCTGAGATCTCATGCAGCTAGTACCACTATTAAATGAGATTAAAAAAATTAAACTACAGTAGTTTTCTAATAGTTTTCTAATGCAATCAAATTATTATTTTGGAATCCATTATGTGAGACAAAGATGACGTACGCACCGATGCTTAGAAAACTTCTAGATTCCAATCCAGTAATCATGCTTCAAACTATTTCTTACAAGCTGTCATGGCTTAACCCCAGCCAGCGACTAAGCACCACGCAGCCATTCACCCCTCCCAGTGGGATGGGGAGGAGGATCAGGGAAAAAAAAGTAAAACTCGTGGGTTGAGATAAGAGCAGTTTAATAACTAAAGTAAAATAAAATATAATACTAACAATAATAAAAAAGGTATAATAATGGTAATGAAAAGGAATATAACAAAAAAAGAGAGAAAGAAAACCCAAGAAGAGACAAGTGATGCACAGTGCAATTGCTCACCACCCGCTGACTGATGCCCCAGCAGCGATCCGCCCCTCCTGGCCAACTCCCACCCCCGTTTACATACTGGGCATGATGTTCTATGGTATGGAATACCCCTTGGGCTAGTTGGGGTCAGCTGCCCCGGCTGTGCTCCCTCCCAGCTTCTTGCACACCTGCTTGCTGGCAGAGCATGGGAAACTGGAAAGTCCTTAACTTAGGATAAGCGCTACTTAGCAACAACTAAACCATCAGGGTGTTACCAACATTATTCTCACACTAAATCCAAAACACAGCACTGTACCAGCTACTAAGAAGAAAATTAACTCTATCCCAGCTGAAATCAGGACACAAGCAAAGGCAAAAAAAATCCGATCTGAAATATATATACACACACACACTAGGTGTTTTACTGCAGCTGATCCCAAGGCCAGGAAAATTAGGAAAAATCCTAAGGAGAAAAATCCTCCTTTGAAATAATTTGTACCGAGCCAGACAAAAAGTAGATTTCATCACATAACCAAGAAACCAGAGTTATTAGACAGAACAATTATGCTTAAATGCTGATACTGATTAAGACACTATATATTTAGTGAAGACACTAAATATATTACTGAAATTAGAAAACATACATAGTTTTTATACTTCCTTGGCACTTTCCTATGCTTATAATGCATAATGATAATTAAGCAAAACAATCAAAAACACTTTTGACAGGATCTAGGCCAGAAATAGTATTAAAACAGTAGGAGCTAGAGAAATCTTAAGTCTACTAAAGCCATTACCTTATGGGGTAGCGAGCTGCTAATAAATGGCCACAAATATTTATCATAAGTGTTTCTGTTTTGCGATTGAAGATGAGCATTGGTATCATGTGAGTCAACACTTAACGTGCACAGTAATCTACAACAGTACTTAACACTTTCTAATAAAGATGAACATGTTTATGAATCAATGGGTTCCAGGTAACAGTAACTTTTTTTTGCAAGAGCTTAACAAAATACCTGCCTTCATGTACTTCAGACTTTTTTAAAAACCTTTCTTTCACCAATTTCAACAGTTAAGGAGCCAGTTATAAAAAAGGACACGGAATTAATCTGATTACTAGCCTCAGTGCAGTTCTGGCCAAAATAGAGAGGACAGCATGAAAATGAAAACAAAACTATAAAAATGATGGGTCTATCTCAAATTCGATTTGATAAAATTATTATTTTGCTGAATAATCAAACTTTTTTTTTTTTTACTTCTGTAAACTATTAGTGTCACACTGTACAAAATACATACAAGAGTACGAGTTAAACACATAAAAACCATGAACCTAATGGATCTCAAACACTGGAGTACTTCATGTGAATTTCAACAGACATTGGTATTTGGTCCAATGTTGCTTAGTTTTGATGCACTGATGACCCAGAAACACATTATCAATAACAAAGCTGGCAGCCTATTTAAAAATTTCCAAAGGAAACAACAAGGATGACAGCACAGTCCTACCTCACTTTTTCTGGTAGGCTGATGGCATCACAAAATACATTTTTTGCACTGTCAGTCAGAAATGAGTAGCCTATTTCTTTGTTATAAGATGTTGGACATATAGTCAGAACAAAGCATTGCACCCTGAAAAGCAATGCATCTGGAGTATTCAACAGATCCGAGCGATTCACTTTCTTTTTTAAATGGACAACTTTTTTTGCAAAATACAGTTTTTATAATCTTTAGTTGCATACAACACAAAAAACAATTTTGCCTCACTTTACTATTCAAGCTTTCCCAGAAAAATATGAAAAAGCTTTGCTAATCCATTGCTACAAAGAGCGAGCAGTAACTCTCCCATATAAAAGTTACTTAAACACATTCACAGGCAGATACAGATTAGATACTTAAAGGCCCTGTCATTCTCTGCCTGAAGAGAGATTACCAGGTCTTCTAAGTAGAGAAATACACGTCTGCTACCTTGAATTTAGGCTTTGGAACACTTTTGTATAACATTTCACACCAGGAAAAGATAGCCTATATGCTGAGCACAAAAATCACCTATTCTCTGATAAAATGGAAGCATTTGACTGAGAGTCTTCATAGGAATCTGTTCTAGTTCCAAAAACAAAAGTGTTTGAGAACAGCCATTGAACGTTGTAACTAACAGCAGGACTGCAAAGTTCAGCAGAAAGATCACGTTGGAAAGCTCTGCAAGCACACCTGAAGACAAAATTATCAAAATTATCTTGACAAACTTGAGAAACTGCCTCAGATCAGAGCACAACACAATCACGAAAATAAGCACAAGGTGCTAAACAAAGCCAGAAACTACCAGTGACAGGACAAGTATCAGTTTTATAGAAAAAACAAGTGAGCAGATTATAATGGATCATGAGGTGGTATACACTCAGCCACTTCATGCTGTTTCAAAAAGGACAGACACATACATAAACAGGTGTATAGTGCACAATGCACCTGAAGTGAGTGTCTCTCTACTCAGCCTCAGTAAGTCCTCTGCTAAAATACTTATGACCAGTTTGGGTCAGAACAACAGGAGACAGCAGAAGGTGGCAAACAAGAACGATCAAAGGTCTAGAAAATGCAAACTTCGGAGTGGTCAAATTAGGTTGCTTTATCAAGAAAAAAGAAGACTGAAAGGGGAATTAGCAACATGTTCTTCATGAAAGGCCTGCCAAAAAGAGAATAAATAATCGTATTTGATCTGTCCACTATAGAGATGAGACAATATTGGGATTAAGATTCAACTAGAAATACTTGGGTAAGAAAATTTTCTTGAATGACAGACTGCAAGAACAGAAGCAATGAAGAGGCTATGCAGGGACACTGTAAAGACCTCTATATAGTGGAGATGGAAAAAAGAGGCTACAGAAACACGTCAGGAATGGCAATGGTAGAACCAATGATGGTTTGATGCAACAGGATGGAATGACAACAGAGAGATGGGGGACACACGCATGTCATTATTCAAAGGTGACCACTTATACGAATAAGAGTAAAAAGTGACAGAACACAATATGACATGGAGAATCAAATCAATGTTGGACACCTTTCTGGAACACTCTTTATACAAGCAAGTTGTTGGGGCCAATACAGAAATAACTAGTTGTACAGCCATTTCAAACAACTACTGAATCAAAAAAGCTTCCTAGAATTTAAATCTCTCCTCGCAGACATTATGATTATTACACTTGAAGTCTGAACAACGGTCTGACACCACAGTAATATATGGCAAACTCTACAGTAAAATTTAGATCTTAAAGCACCCAAATATAGCGTATCCGAAAAATATGAGTTTGTTTACTCTGTTCATTTGACACTACAATGATGAAGTTTCTCTTTCTGGTTTTTGTTTGTTTGTTTTTTTTTTTTACTTCAGTTTGACAAAGGAGGAAAAAGAAACATTTCAACATTAATAAGTAACAGAATTATAGGGGGAATCAGGAGCAACTGCAAAACAAGAACACCGTAGTTAAATTCTGTAATTATCCTAAAACCCCAGACAGTTCCAGGCAGGATCTGGTTTAATAAGCTCTTTAAAAGTAGTAAAAAACCAACCAACCAAACAAACAAAACCCATCCCAAAACCCACAAAACCTATTTCAGCAAAAATAGTAGAGGAAACCATTCCTGAAAATACTGGTCTTCCAGCACCTCTTTATGTGGCTCAAAAACATATGTATTTAGATGAGTTGGGTTAAGTCGGTAGGAAAGAATGACAAAGTGCCAAAACAAACAGACTCTACCACAGCGCTCTGTCAGTATGCCATTTCTTTCAGCATTATAGCATTTCCAGCTTGAGCATCACTACTGGCCCTAACGCTGGCCACACATATGGAGGAAAATGTCAAGTAATGTGAGTATCACAGCTCAAAATTAGTGCTGGAAACTACACACAAACCACAAAACGCAAGGGAAGAAGTCTCATCTTTGGAAAGGCCCTACCCCATTCTGTACCGATTTCAGTTCACAGTCATCTTAGAGCACACTACAACTGCCACACTCCTGTTTTAACAAAAATGAGCAACACTCAGAGCCCTGTACAATCAGCCCTGTCGGTGCCTCTGTGACACAGAGACTGTCCACGACCTTAATTATCACAGGTATGAATGTGAGAGCAATCTAGTTTGGCCTCAACCGGTGCTAACTCATCCTTGTAACAAGACACTACTCAAAACTGATGTACGATTTTGTTTACAACACAAGATGAAGTACAAGCAGATTCACATTGAGCCTGGAACTCCAAAGACTCCACTTAATACAATCCAAATGCAAAAGGCAGATTGAGGGTGCCCCCTCCCCGTGAGACTAGGCCACCATGAAAACAGGATCATTAGTCAAAGCAAAGCAGCTGTCCAAAATTCAAAATTTAAAAAGTCTCCAAGTAGCATAGAGCTTTATTCTCCTGATACACAGCAAGTAACAAATATGTGCATTTATAATTCTGTATGCAAAGTATCTTTAAGATGTTACTTTCAAAACAGTACTTTGAAAAAATGCTGGAGGTTCTTTGTAGTCAGTTTATGTAGTTAATGTGTTTTAGAAATTTAGATGGGTAAAAACCCTTAGAATCAGCTTAGATGAAGATCAAAATCACACTCTAGCAGCTTGCTGTTACTGAAAGCGCCAGGACATTGCCTCACTGCTGTCACTACACAGTCCCATTGTTTCCCCTTGAACAAGCAACACAGCTGACTCCATGGTGTGTACATTTAGGGAACGTGTGGCCTAGAAACCAAGCACACACAAGGAACTGTTAATTTCCTGCAATCTTCCTCCATGCTGTTTGCTCAAGGGTCCAATGAAGCATCATGCACAAGAGATAGGAAGGGCAATTACTTTTTTTTTTTTGATAGTAGCTAGCTACTGTATTGACTTAATAATAACATCAGTCCAAACTCTTCCACTGAAGTCTTCATCGACAAGTTGTTTCTTACACATTAAGAGCAGGAACATAAAATACTGTACTATTGTCTCTCCCACATGCTGCACTGCTTTTTTCCACTTTATCCAGTAAGACTCATGACAACTGCTAAGCAGCTGAACACTTCCAGATATGAGCTGATTTGGACAGTTTTGGTTTCCACTAAACAAGAAAATGACTGTGCCAGGTATCTCTGATAACAAATGCTATCCAAGTCAAATTTGGGATCTAACAGTAACCACAGTAACCCTGTGGCTGCATGGTCAACATGAGTCTATCAAACCAACTGAATCAAAAACTGCAACGCCATGCACGTTAGACACCGTACCACTTTATGCAAGCCATATCTCAAGCCAGTTATGTAATGTTCCTCGCACTCTGAAATGAATCCAGTAATTGTGGTATATTTTACATCAGTCAGAGCCAAATATGTTAATCACTATGCTTTGCTTTTTAAGAGGAACTTTATTTCAGAAAATGTTTGCATTCCTACAGAAACTTCCTGCCATCGGAGATCTCCTTGCTGCACAGCCAGAGACAGACTGCCTTTTGAAGCAGCACCAGCTCATTTTGTACACTAAGAACTCATTCACCCCTCCCCAGGCCTATCATTAAAAAGTGACACCTTTTTTCCTTAATTTATAGTAAAATTAACAGTTCTGAATTTTCTCTGCTATTAGTAACTTGAAATACTTGAGCTATTGGAAAGTGTGAGTTTCATAGAATAAATTTGTTTTGGAAACACGTACCTATTTCTGTCAAATACTGTGCTTTTTGTTGTTATTTCTTCTAAAATGCATCTTTACCTGATGTCTGCCTGCATCCCAATCAAAGTATCATAAAAACCAACTTCAGTGAAATAATAGCATGACAATCTTTTTTGACTACTTTTTCTTTCTGCAGCTATTTGGACTGTAGAGATGATGATATCTTCTGTTTCACAAAACAAATCACCTAGAAATTCAAGCAGGCTGTTCCTAATCTCAAGTATTCTACAACTCAATCATCAGCAAGAAAAGGATGAGGACCTCCAGTTCAGAACTCTGAAGGAAAAGCAACACCTTAAATTGCAGGTTTGATACCCAGACTTTTTAAACAATTTAAAATTGGTACCTGTATAATTGGCAAGTGGCAAATACAACACCTGTATTTAAAAATAAGAAAAAAGAACCTGATAACTATTAGTCTATTAAGACAATACGGGTGGTTTGCCAAATATTAGAATAAGCTTCAGGTGAGGGCTGGGGGAGGGGCTGCAAAAAAAAAGAACGGCAGTAAATGGAAGGAGTTAAAAGTGAAAGAAAGTTTTAACTACATAGCTTACATATGATATGAAGAACTTTCTCTTACTGCATCTAACCTGAACTTGAGTATCCAAAGCGTCAAATGGCACTGCACTGAAAATGAAGAAGGCTGGGATTTACAAAAGTCTAAGGGGAATGGTAAAATCAGGATGAAAATTATTAGTTTTAAAATGGCAAGCACTGAAGCAGTAGAATTATTATTGCAACATAATTAATAATGTCACTGATAAAGCTGGCATAAAAAGTACCAAATTTCGTCAGACACATTCCTGGCCTCAAGTCTAACAGTACCTTATGCAGACCAGAGAAGAATCTGAGGAGGTTTTGGAAGTTCTTACAATCACAGCCTCTGAAAATTTGCTATTCCAATTGTTAATTCTGGTTTGTCTCACTTTTTTTCCTTTGCTTTCCAAGTTTGGCATCTTCCTTGAAAAAACGTTAATGATAAAGTAGTAGCATATCTCATTTTTGCTGAGTTTTCTAGATTAAATTGGATAAAGTAAAAAAATTATTTTAGGTTCTTAGATGATAGACCACATGACTATAGTTAAAAGAAATCCGATCTCAAAGAAAAGCTTTAACCTGGAGCTTAATGCCACATTCTCAACAATCTAAAAATAAGAAACCAAAGCTATTCTTCTTAACTAGAATATTATGCTATTCTTTAGAATAATGTCTAAGAAACTGTCAGCCTCTCTCCAGAATCACCCATCTCAATGTCATTTAGCATACTAAGCAACTCTAACAAATGAAACTCATCTCTGAATGTTGTTATTAATGTCAAAATTAACAAGGTGGACATCAACAAAACCATGGCTTTTTGGAGGAAATTCAGAAAGATGGCAAAAGGTCTGCTAAGCATGCAAAAACTGCAAAGACGACTTGACTATACAAGAAAACCTCCCCATCTTTCTGTGTGTTTTGCAAAAGGAACTTCACCATCTAGTGCAGGTGAGATACTAAAAAGGGACTCCCAACAGCAAGTACTGGCAACAAGGCAGTCGCTACCAAGCAGCGCTACCTCAGAAGAGCATCATCAGTTAATCAATGATAACAAGACAGAAGTAGTAAGATTTTTTCCAACTACAGATAAGCTTGCGATAAGAACAGTTTCAAAATGAAACAGAAACTACAGAAAAAAATAAATCTGCCACTGATTGAAAAGTTGGATGCCTTGATTAGACAGAGCATCTAATTGTCACCAAACGAGACGGAAAGAACTTATCAACACCAGTGAGACGCAGATGAGCAGGCACTCCTTTAACTCAGCACTGGGAACACAGGGGAAAGCTCCGCCAGACCGTGTTCACCTTCACATCAAAACCCATCACTTTATACACGAGATGTTGACACATTTAATCATTCAATACATATTCACTGTTATTCTACTAAATGATTGGTTAAAATTTCTTCACCTGCCATGTAAATTACTACGCATGCCCATTACGATTTTTGAGACCTTTACTTCCTTAACCTTTTTGGGTCGGTGCGTTTCTTGAGTCGGTGGTCTACGAGTCAGCGGTCGTGATCTCCCCCTGCCGGAATTACCTTTCCCCTAGTTTCACTTAAACTTGGCAGCACTACGCGGTCCTTCATTGACCGTTAACAAAGCAGACTATCATTCACTTTGGTTTCTTAAAACAAAACAAAAAGCCATTAATCTGTAGTGAAGTTTCTGTAGGCCATTAATTTCTAGTGAAGTTTCTATAGTTAATTGTTTCAAACTTAACAAACCTATGCTTTATAACTCTTCTATATATGTAGAATCAAATTTTGATTATTTCATCATTATTTTATCAGATTAATTCGCAACATAATCAAAAGGAGGTAGCGCAAATTATTAGATGCAGACACCAGCAGGTTCACAGGGAAAGCATGAAGCGTTGCGCAAGTAACTGGAGTCACAAGCACAGTGACCTCAGGACAATAGCTATGTGGAGGTAAAAGTGAGTTTTGTTTTGGTTCTGTAATCGGCAGTTGAAACTGGAAGCATTAAGACTACTTAGCACTCTAACACTATCGAGAGAAGTTACTGTATGAGCAAATGTATTTTATGACCACATTATAAAGCTATTCAACAACCAAACATGATACACAAACTTTCATTATGCTGGCTAAGTCTTCTTGGAAAGACATTTCTCCAAACGTTTCTATAAGAATATGATGTGGCTATACAAAAATATTTTTGAAGCCACCATCAGCTTGGAAGTTGGTTTAAAAAGTGGGACCTCTGTAAAAACATGGTAGCAACAGGGAGAAGTCAAAATATGTGCATGGAAAAACCCTAGAAATGTGAACAATCACAAGACAGACCTTGAAGGAAAAAAAGAATGGTCAGTCTAATTAATAATCAAGGAATTCACTGAAGCACAGAACAACATCAGCCAAAAGAAAACAGCTACTCAGCACACAGAACTTGCCCAAGGAATATGTATATACATACCACATGTAGAAGAGTGTTTTCCTACAGAAAAAAAAATTAATGCCTTGTACCTTAAGAAGTTAAAACTACAAAATAGATTTCTTGAAGTAGTTGCTCGGTTAAAACACTGGCCTACCTTTTTCATCCAAAATGTTTAGGAAATGGACTGCTATCAAAGCAGAGAGATGTAACACAGCAATAAGACAAAAACCCCAAACAACTTTGTCATAATCACTTGCATTTCAAGCAGAAGTTGCTCCATACCCACAAGTCCATGTGTTTTCACCTCCTATGAAATAATCAGTCTTCCATTTGAAACCTGACAGAAAAAAGTATGCAACTGCTAGTATTCCACAGGAATTCCTGCATCAGGCAGTGCCCTGCAGTCACACCTAGAAGCATAAACAAACAAACAAAAGAAACCTTTCGATCTTCTAGTATGTCCACTGGTACTTCCACTGAAAACTGAGAAAACATCTTAGTATGGAGATTACAGAAACTTGACTTTCTGCAACCATTTGAATGACAAAATGGACTCCCAGCTGCCAACCTGCAGCTCAAAAACCTTGTCAGCTGCAGTGCTGAACTACTGTCATTACAAATGCATGATTCAGTCTTTCGTTTTTATTTGAAGTGACACACATACAACCACCTTAGAGAAAAACATACCAACAAATGTGTCAAGACAGGGACCTAAATTTTACTCTATTTGCACAGCTCTTACTGAGTCTACTGCTTTCTGTAGCCATAACTAAAAATTCAGCTAAATGAAGTGACTCTATATTCACCAAACAGATCGTAAAACATATGGTTTCTACTTTCCCAGCTTATGGCATTTTACTTGGTAAAAAGCAAGCCCTGTATATACCATGTCAACACTGTCCACCCAAGAAAATAAACTGCCAAAGGAAAAATATGTTATGTTTTGACAATGATGGGAAAAAATCTAAGGTCTTGCCAAAGTATATTTTATTTTTCTAGCCTTTTTTTCCTTGTTTCTGTTGTTACACTTCAACACTACAAAACAATATTCAAAAAGGTCAAAACAAATAATTTGGATGAAATCTCTAAATCTCTTCTGCCTGTAATTGGAACATTCAACTTCTTCAAAGGCAAACAGTTTGATCTGCAAATGCAAACACTTACAAGGAGCTTCCTGCCGACACTTTGCCAGTACACAGTAACTTTCCAGCTTTCACTTGCAAAAGCTGGATCTGAATACTCCTATTAATTTAACATGCAAGAACACTACAATTTTTCATATCGCTTACATGAGTATAAATAAAACTTGTAGATGCAGTTACCACTAACTATAAAGAAGATGGGTTAACTCTAGTAAGATTCCTTGAATATACATTTTAAGCAGTAAGCCTACCTGCGCAGCAATTTTCCAAACTCAAATAACCATGGTTCACTAAGTCTGAACTAGGGAATCTGAAATCTTTGATTCTGCTGCAACAAACACCACACAGAGGAGGAAGAGACCAACCCTCCAAAGTCAGTCCAATATTTACAAGTCAGTGAGCTCTACAGAGCATCCGCTATCAGATGAACCAAAACTTATTTTATAGCCCTTCACTGATGCAAATATATAGCAGTCATGCTGTGTGTGATTTTACAGCTAAGTATCACTTCAGAAAACTCCCACCTGGCAGCCTATTGGTAGGAAGCTTAACAATTTTGATTCCTTCCACAGCTGTGTAGGGACATCCACATCTGACCAGTGCAAGACTGGACAGGGCAGAGGGGGGGCCTAGGTGGACCTTTGCCCTTGTCCAGTACAACTGTTCTTTCATTGACACAAATGAAAAATACTCAGACGGCTGTATTTAAAGGCAGCATTTCTCTTAGAAGCTTACTTTCTCAATCTAGAGCTTCCATATTTCTACCTAGACTCCCCCAAACGTATTTATTTTGTGCAAGTCCAATAGGTTTAAAATGTATTGAAATTACTGCACACGTGCAGATCAGCATAGCACGTGTTCAATAGCGTGACACTTCCTAAAATATCAGAAACACTGCATAAACGCCATGTAGGCACCGTGAACATTCAAAGCGGGCATTTCCATAATTCCCAGGAATAAAGCAGTTCAACTGAAACTCTTGCACATGTACAGTAATTGCTACCAAGTGTCAAGAAATTATAACAAGTATCCTCAAATAAGGAAAAGGGGAGAAAAAAAAAGACAGGAACTTGGAGTGTCTTAGTTAACAGAAACATGGAAGACAGCAGGGTGAGAAGGTACCCAGGGGACATGGAATCAGTGTTGTGTAAGGACAACTCTGCAAAGGGTTTAACCAAATGTGTGCAGGCTAATAAGCCTTTCTTGTACACTGCCACACAAATTTTGTTAGTTACTTCTCCATAACCTGTATTTTGGAGGAACAGCCCTTCACCTCCCAGTCCCACTGCCAGCCCTGGTAACACCACTGCCAAGATCAGCCCTATCAATCCCTTCCACAGCCACCATCTGCCCTGCCCCTTGCTATTCGGTGAGCACGACACAGGGACACCAGAGATGGCACAGGACAGGGAAGGCTCATTAGCTTGAGTTTCCACCCCATTCCTCATCTATAACTTAATAACCACTTCAGATCTGCCAAGATCCTTTTGAGAATTTTGCAAGTCAGACCGAGTTTCCTCTACTGCAGTTACACTGCCAAAGAAGCCAAGACTTTTTTTTTTTTTAAATAAATCACGTAAACTTATACTTACATAAGCTACAAACACAGAGGTATTCCATCCCCCTCCTATCATCCCTGCTCCTTGCATTGCAGTAGTATAAATGGTTACAGAATCCCTCATAACCCTACCGAGCCCTGAGAAAAGTAATCAGTGGAGCCACAGAAGACGTTGCTCACCATATGAATGCAAATTCTCCGGTGTGGATGTCTATCTTCCACACAAGGGAAGACAGAAAGGCTATCAGAAAAAAAACTGTGGCATAACAAGCATTCATAGCACTTTGTACCTAGACCACCAATAAAGTATCACAAAGTAAGTGGAGAAAATGTACATCCACTACTTTTGCAGTCAGCTCTCCTTCGAAGAACTGTATTTTACTTGCAAAGCAAGCAAAAATTTATTTGAAAAAATGTTCCACGTCCTGTTTGTTCTTAAACATCTCTTTTACAACCCGAAGCATTAAAGATATGCCTACTGGTCTTACCAACATCCATCCAGCCCGGTATCCTGCCTTCAACAGCAGCAATAAGATACATTACTCAGAGAGTGAGACAAAGCCTAGACCACTTTCTGTGGTCCATTCCCCTCATATACTCTTTTCAATACGCAAAAGCATGCAAGTGTCTTGCTGAGAGGAAGAATGATCTG